>NC_028640.1:1689573-1720333 GCF_001406875.1 Solanum pennellii
CAGCCCTTCTTTATTTATTGATTCTTTTCTTTTTTTTCGTTAATTAAGTTTTTTCACAATGAATAGATAGTGAAGTTGATGTAACATGCCAGTTTGTTTGCACCTAATTTGAAGCTAATATTTTAAAATGTGAATTAAATAATAAAGTGATAAGGCTACATAAAAAGGATATTCTTAACAATTCTGAAAGTACGATAACGACTTGTTTGGTGGATAGAGGTCAAGAATGATGAAGAGGCACAAATATTAACTAAACCATATTTTGCCCATTTCTTCCTGGAAGAGTTGTTTATTCATTTATTTATTATCTCAAAATTCAATAATTTTACTACCAAATATTACTGTGAGTTGGTAAGTATTCGAGTCATGAGAATAGACTTTGTCATTTATAAAAAGTGAATCAATCAAATTTAAAATGAATATCAGATACTAAAAAATCAGATTAAAAAAGAACAGAATTATAAAATGTTAGTAATATTTAAAGGCAAAGGAATTTGACAAGTTGAAGAGCAATTTTGACATTAATTAATTAAATCCAACGATCTTGTATGAGCAAGTTGAATTAAAATGACAGATTTTAAGTAAAGTACCTATATATAATTACTTCAAGGGATAATGAACAAGTACCCCTCAACCTATGTCTGAAATTTCAGAGACACACTTGTACTATACTAAGGTCCTATTACCTTCCTGAACTTATTTTATTAATAATTTTCTACCCTTTTTCGGCCTACGTGACACTATCTTGTGGGTCCAACGCTGATTGACATTTTTTTCAAGTTAGTGCCACGTAGGCCGAAAAGGGGTAGAAAATTACTTATAAAATAAGTTTAGGGGATAATAGGACCTTAGTATAGTATAAGTGTGTCTCTGAAATTTCGGATATAGGCTAAGGAGGTACTTGTGCATTTTCCCTTATTTCAAAGATTGTTTGGATTAATATGAGTTTGAAATTAAATAGTTGAGTTAAGAGATCATGAGATTACTTGTCCAACTTGAATTGATTTTTTACAGATATTTTTTCGTTGACAGAAAGAATTCCAATCACTATACTGATAATTTTCGGCTTTACGTGTCTAAAAAAAATTCACCATATTAAAAGATAATTTTTTATATAAATTTCATATTTAACTATTGTTAAGATCTTCAAAGTGTAGCATGAGCAGCCATTGATGAAGCTTCAAACTTCCCCAAACGAAACTGGAAAATAAAGACTGCAATGCAAGGCTTTGTGATTGAATTGTGAAGTGTTTGATTACCTTCATTCATCACTCATGAAGTGTATATATACATGTGACTAGATGGATCAAACTAGTGGAAAGAAAATAACTAACTAACTAACTAGTTTGTTATGTAACTAACTATTACAATACCAACTATAAAATGGAAATACAACTAACTAACTAACTTGAAATAAGTAATGTACATGAGTTAATTATGAGTGTTAATAACCCTCCTCAAGTTGGAAGTGATGATTTCACAGCCAACTTGTGTAAGATGGCTGAGTGTTTGATGCCAGTGAGGGCCTTGGTAAGAATGTCTGCAAGCTGATTTGAAGTCGACACATGATGCAAAGAAATTAACCCCTCCTGAAGCTTATCTCGTACGAAGTGACAATCCACCTCAATGTGTTTAGTTCTCTCATGAAACACAGGATTGCGAGCAATATGGATGGCAGATTGACTATCACAATGAACACTAATAGGAGAGGAAATAGAGACAGTTAACTCAGTAAGCAATCTATGGATCCAAGTTAGTTCTCCTACAACTTTTCTGAGTGATCTATACTCTGCTTCTGCTGATGACAAGGAGACTGTCTCTTGTTTCTTAGACTTCCAACTAATAGGGCTGTTCCCAAGTAGTACTAAATAGCCACTGACTGACCTCCTCGAATCTGGACATGATGCCCAATCTGAATCACAAAAAGCTTGGACTGTGCAGTCAGGATCCTTGGACAACTGAACTCCTAAGGTAGTATCCTGTTTGAGATATCTAAGCAGATGATAGGCTGCTTGTAAATGTGGAGCTCGTGGATCCTGCATGAACTGGCTTAAGTGTTGAACACTAAAAGCTATGTCTAATCTCGTATTAGTTAAGAAGTTCAGCTTGCCTATCAACTTTCTATAGAAAGTAGGATCAGACAAAGGGGTTCCTTCCTTGGCTTTCAATTTAACAGTAGGATCTAAAGGAGAGGACAAAGGTGTATAATTGAAACAATCATACTCTTTTAGCAAGTCTAAAACAAACTTCCTCTGAGAAATAAGTACCCCATCTGCTGTATCAAGAATCTCCAAGCCTAGAAAATAGTGAAGCCTTCCAAGATCTTTGATTTTAAAAGTGTTATCCAGATATGCCTTCAAATGTGCAATCTCAGTTGTGTCTGTGCCTGTTAAAATAACATCATCCACATACACTGCAACAAACACAGCCAAGGAACCTTCCTTTCTGTAAAATAAGGAGTGATCAAATTGTGAATGTGAGTATCCTCTGGATGACAATGCTTCAGTTAGCTTAGAGTACCACTGTCTACTTGCTTGTTTAAGACCATAAAGGGACTTCTTCAATTTACACACCAGCCCTGAATTAGGTACTTGAAGTCCTGGGGGTAGTTTCATATAAACCTCTTCATGAAGATCTCCATGAAGGAATGCATTATTTACATCAAGTTGAAACATGTTCCAACCTTTCTTTACTGCACATGCTATCAAAGTTCTCACTGTGGTCATCTTAACCACAGGTGAATAAGTCTCAGTGTAGTCAATTCCAGCCTGCTGTGTATACCCTTTCACAACTAGTCGTGCCTTGAATCTTTCTATGCTCCCATCTGCTTTGTGCTTTACCTTATACACCCACCTACATCCAACTGCTTGTTTGTTTGGAGGTAATGCAACAAGGTCCCAAGTATCATTAGCATACAATGCTTCAAATTCTTGTGTCATGGCCTTTTGCCATGCAGGATTTAGTGATGCCTCCTCATATGAAGATGGCTCACTATCATGACAAATATTTTCAACAAGTGACTGACTATTAGATGCAATGACTTCAGGAGATATATGATGGTGTTTAGTAAACAATGCAGTAAGTGACAAATTGTTATTGAGAGTTGTGTTGGATGTGTTAGAACTGAATGATTTCAATTTTGGAATATTGACAACATAGTCTTTCAAATGTGATGGTATTTTGTTTTCCCTGTGTGATCTTCTTTGTACTATTGTGGAAGTATTGTATTGAGAAGATGTTGAAGAAGTAATAGGACTAGTGGAAGGTATATCAGGATTTTGAGTAATGTGAGTAGGTAGATGAGAAGGAGTTGTATCAGTCACATTGTCATAATCACTTACACAATTCTTGTATGAATCTGAAACAGTATAATCAGGAGAAGAGAAGGACTTCAAAACAGAAGGGAAAGAAAAACTTTCAGTTGACAAAGTAAAAGGAAAGACATGTTCATGGAAAATTACATCCCTGGAGATATGTAACTTCTTTGTAGCTAGATTCATTACCTTATAGCCTTTAGTTCCAAAAACATATCCTAAGAAAACATGTGGAGTAGTCCTTGGTTCAAACTTATCTCTAAGTACCTTTGGCACAGTAGGGTAACAAAGACAACCAAAAGATCTAAGCTGACTATAGTTTGGTTTCTTATTGTATAATACCTCATATGGACACTTATTTCTCAAATAACTCGATGGTAGTCTGTTAATGATATGTGTAGCTGTTAGAACACACTCTCCCCAGTATCTTATAGGTAGTTTAGATTGAAACAAAAGGGCTCTAGCTGTTTCCAACAAATACTTATGTTTTCTCTCCACTACACTATTTTGTTGGGGGGTATATGGACAAGTTTTCTGATGAACTATTCCTTTGGATAAAAGAAACTGATGTGTTTCATTATTATTAAACTCTAGCCCATTATCTGTTCTAATGTTTTTAAGTGTGGTATTAAACTGATTCTCTATCATGACTATAAAATTTTTCAAAACTTGTAGAGCATTGCTCTTAGTACTTAAGAGGTGTGTCCAAGTTGATCTGCTATAATCATCTACCAAAGTAATGAAATACTTGTAGTTGTCATAAGTGGATACATGATAGGGTCCCCATAAATCAATATGTAGCAGTTCAAAAATAGATTTGGTTTGGCTTGTGCTATGACTAAAAGGTAGCCTTTGTTGTCTTGACATTGGACAAATATTGCAGCAGAAAGGTTGTTTGGAAGAAAAATTGACTGGTAATCCAATGATATTTTTCATCTTAACAAAAGGTACATGGCCAAGTCTATTGTGCCACAACAAGTCTACATTATCTCCAGAGTTGTGATCAGCCATAACATGACTAAAAGAATTAAAAGGAACAGAATTAGAAGCTAACACTTTGTATTGATCAGGAGAATAGGATTTAGCAGGAAAAGAATTACATGTTTCACCTCTAATGGAACTAGAAAAAGGGCTACTATTTGGAAAACAACAACATATTTGGCATGTATTGACTCTTTCAGATGTCTTCAAGCATTTTGTGCATAAGAAGTAAAGCCCATCTCTACAATTACCAAGAACCTGTGGCCTCTTCACTAAAGGGGCCTGCAATAGACACAATGCATTAGTGAACATGACTATGCATTTCATTGTATTAGTTAGTGAATGGACTGAAACTAGATTGTACTTAAAAGAAGGCACATATAAGACTTGATGTAAAGTAATATTAGATGTGACTGGTACATCTCCAAACTCTGTTACTTTGACCTTGTATCCATTTGGAAGAGAAACTAGTATAGGAGTAGGCAAAGTTTTGATATTGATTAGAGAATTCTTACTAAAAGTTATGTGGTTTGATGCTCCTGAGTCAATGATCCACAAGTTAGCACTTGACTCAAAACATTTGCATGATAGATTGTCAAAAACAATAGAGGAAGAGCAAACCACAATACCTGCAAAGTTCATTGATCCAGCCACACCAGAAGTATTATTGACAGCAGTATCTTCTCCCACATTCTCATTTTTGAAATGTTGCAGCAGATTCATGATCTGTCCATATTGTTCCTTCGTAAAGTTAACACTCTTTAACACATCACCTTGAGATTGTGATTGTTCTTCTCCATTTGCAGATACCACATCACCAACAGAACCATGTACATTTGCTACCACTCTCCTTCCTTTGTAGCTTGAGCCTTGTTGTCTAAAATTCTGGCCACCATTGTAACTTCCTGATCTATTATTTTGGTTGTTATTGTTTTGGGGATACCCATGCAACTTGTAACATTTATCCTTGATGTGTCCAGCCCTTTTACAATAGTCACACACTATGACATTCCTGTTAGTGTTGTTACTTTGATAGTGATTTCCTCCTGAACTACTGTTAGTATCACCATAATTTCCATAGCTATTTCCATAGCTATTTCCTTGAAAATTTGTTCTAAAAGGTCTTCCTCCATGCCCTTTGTTATCAACAGCTTTAACATTCAAAGACACAGAATCTGTAGACATTCTACCAATAGGTTTGAATTCTCTTTGTTTTTCCTCTTGGATTAACAATGAGAAAGCCTGTCCCATAGAAGGAAGAGGATTCATCATGAGAATGTTTCCTCTTATCACTGTGTACACTTCATTTAACCCCATAAGAAAATGAATCAGGCGCCTATCTTGTTCAGCCTTGAATATACTATCCTTTGCACCACACACACAGACACAACTGCAGTGATTCTTCACATTCAAAGTATTCAATTCTTCCCATAACTTCTTCATCCTTGTGTAATATACAGTAATGTCCAAAACTCCTTGTGTGAGATCATTGATCTCCTTTTGAATTTGATACAACTTTGCTCCATTGGTTTGGTCATACCTGTCTTCCAACTCCTTCCACAACTCAGCAGAATTGCTTACATACTCCACACTGTCTGAAACTTCTTTGATTAAAGAGTTCAGAATCCAAGATGTCACCATATCATCACACCTCTGCCATTGACGTAACAGAGGTGAATTGGTGCTGCTTGGTTTCTCACAACTTCCATCAATGAACCCTAACTTGTTTTTCACTGACAATGCCCTCATAACACCTCTTCTCCAAGTCCTATATCCTGTTCCATCAAACTGAACAGGGACAAGCATCATTCCTGGATTATCTGAAGGATGCACATACAGAACACCATTGGCATCACTTCCAGATATGACAGATCCCTCAGATGCAGATGTGGATGTAGTAGTTTCGATGGCCATTACAACAATGACTATTATGGACTACTCGATAAAGAAAAGAAACAGATCGCAGATGAACTTTCAGAAAAACAGAAAGTGTAACAAACACAGTAACTTCCAACTTTGTTATCAATTGAGAATCAATCAAAACGAGTAACCAAAAGAAGAAGACAAGAGCAATTAACCGTGTGCTCTGATACCATGTTAAGATCTTCAAAGTGTAGCATGAGCAGCCATTGATGAAGCTTCAAACTTCCCCAAACGAAACTGGAAAATAAAGACTGCAATGCAAGGCTTTGTGATTGAATTGTGAAGTGTTTGATTACCTTCATTCATCACTCATGAAGTGTATATATACATGTGACTAGATGGATCAAACTAGTGGAAAGAAAATAACTAACTAACTAACTAGTTTGTTATGTAACTAACTATTACAATACCAACTATAAAATGGAAATACAACTAACTAACTAACTTGAAATAAGTAATGTACATGAGTTAATTATGAGTGTTAATAAACATAATAATTTATAATTTTCTTTTTGTTTCACTTTCAAGCATTATAACAAATATATTTAAGTATGATATAAAAGATGTTGAATCAAATTTTATCGTTCTAAACTTTATTATTTTTATCTAAAATTTATCGATCAAAAAATACTTTTCTCACCTAATAAGTGAAAATGACATCAAGCAACCTATATTATATTATCAAAATGCAAAGAACCACAAATAAAAATGAATTTTGCAAAACAATTAGGATTCTTTTAAAATTAGATGTGAGACGAAGTCATATAATAAGACATTTAAAGTACTTTTGAGGGTCCATTTTTACTCGATTTTATCATTTCACTCGTAGAATAAATTAAATATATAGTATTCGATTGATCCATCGACACGTTATACGCAACACGGTGAGATATCATGGATTTCAATATTAGTTAATTACTAATTTCAATATTAACTAAAGAATAAAATTAAAAAAATACTCTAAAAATAATCTTAAAAATTGTACCATTAAATTAATTTAAAAAATTAAAAATTAAATTAATATTAAATAGAGGAAGTAATATTTATTGATTTCTCTTGACATGTTTTTACTCTTACTTCCAAAATCCCAATAACACCCGTGACTCATTTTCAAGGGTTTTTTTTCTTTCGTTGTATCCAATTGTGACTAGTAAAGTTACGGATTTAATGAAATTTTAATATAAATATTAAATATTGAATAAAAAAAAAAATTTACTTTCAAAATCTTAATAACACACGATGACTCAATTTCAAAGATTATTTTTTTGTTGTATCCAATTCTGACGACTAGAGTTTTGAATTCAGTAGAATTTTAACATGAATATCGAATATCGAAGGAAAAAAAAAAGTGAGAAGTTTTCAACAAATGGAATCGTCTAACATGCATGCCAATATTTACATTGTGGATGTAAAGTCAGCTCTAAAAAAATGTCTAATGTTATATATATATATACTATAGTGGTTGAAATGTTACCGTCACCTTTAATTTTTCCCCTGTGTTCATATATAAAGTCCATGCTAATTATTAATTATTTATGATTTGCCAAAATGACTTTCATAATTCATGGTTTTGAATTTTGGTCATAAAAATATATAGTTCATTTGGACATCCATTAAATTTGTTTATGATGAAAGAAATTACAAATATTTCAATACAGAGAATGTGCTCAAAATTAATCATAAATTTTGCAAAAAATTTCATGTGAAACTCCTGCCCGCTAGGCTACATATATAACACTAATACATTGTGTTACTTAGGGCTGGCTGTGTATCAGTAGGTTCGGTTCAGTTTTTAATTTTATCGGATTGACTATTGGTTATCGATTTGTAGAGATGCTAAATCGTTATAGAACCATTAAGATATTGGCTTATCGGTTATTGGTTTATTGGTTTTTGATCGTTATCGGTTCGGTTATCAGTTTAACCATTAAGATTTGACACAAATGAAAAAACATTGAAAATCACTTAGAAACAAGGTGACAAATCAAATAAATCATGCACTTAAGTTCACAAGTTACATATCTTGCTCAAAAGCAAACACTTTTACATTGTAGAATAATCAAGCATTTGAGACAACCAAAAATAAAAGTAGGAAATCAAAATCTAAGTCGAAGACTTTATATACAAAATGGTATAAATATAATTATTTAATTTACTATCGGGTTATCGGTTAACCCGTTAAGAAAAAACTTTAAACCGTTAAGAACCGATAACCCGATAAAAAAAATCAAAATCGTTATCAAAACCACTAAACTAATAACCCAATACTATAAATCAATAACTTTTTTATCGGTTCGGCTTATCGATTTCAGTTCGATTTTGAACAGTCCTAGTGTTACTTGTTAAATTAGTTCCGGAGTAATCAATAAATAAGACACCGTTTTATTTCAATTTATTTATTTAATTTTAGATTTAGCACTAAATTTAAGAAGATAGAGAATGGTTCTGAATTTTATAATCATAATTAAAGATATCATAATCTTTATCGAATTATAGAAAAACCTTTAAACTATCATAAATGATATGTAAATACCATCCGTCATACTTTTGGGATGTAGGTACCCCTACTGTCCAAAAACTGGAGCATATATACTCTTTATACTAACGGACATACACGTGTCATAATCTTATCCATCGATCCGACATCGGATAGATGAATAAGATTGTGACACATGTCCTTATTTAATTTTTCATTATAGTGAAGGGCATACTCTAGTTTTTGGATGACAGGGGAACAAATGTCCCAAAAATATGACGGAGGGTATCTGCATACTATTTACGATAATTCGGAAATATATCTGTCCTTTTTCTCTCAAATTATTTATATTTAAAAATTTCAAGATATGATTTATCACCGCGTTATTTTAAGATATTTGGATTGTTAGTTTATGAATTATAATTTGTTTATTTCAATGTTTATGAGAATAACTTAAATCGTATGTCTAAATAAATTCAAACGTATAATGAAAGATTTAAAAAAGCTTTTTAAAGTTCATAACATTTTCAAATGAATTTACACGGTAAGAAATAACAGTCATACAAGTTATCAAAATCTTCAAAGCTTACTTCCATCATGAGCTTTAAACTGTTAAAAAAACTCGTTAGATTCTTAAAATCTAAAAAATATCACGTAAATTGATACGGATAAACCATAATTTATGATCAAAGAATTTCTCATCCTTGTTCAAGCAATGCACCAACACTCACATGTATACAGACATCAGCAAATACATACAAAAATATGAATATCTCAACCCCCCTCCATCCCCACCCCACCCCACCTCACCCCCTCCTTTGAATTTTCCACATAAACACGGTTCCTTAATGTAACAAAGAACCTTAAAATTTGTAAAAAATTTCTTTTGTATATACTTTGTACAAAGTCCTCTTGAGTTTTGTAATGGACTAATTATTTTTTATGTACACGCTATGACCAAACCCAAAAAAATTCTTGAGAACTTTTTGAAACCCTTTTTCTCAATCTCCAATAAAGGTAAGCAAAAATTCTTGTGAGGGTACCCTTAATCTTGATATATATATTTTTTTGTTCTAATGGTGATTTTGTTTTTTCTTGTGTTGTGAATTGGAAAAAAAAAGGGAAAAATGAGGAGGACTTAGAGAAAATTGCAGCACAAGAACAGAAGCAATTCCCTTTTGAAGTTCTTGTTTCTGCTACCAAAGATTTTCACCCAGATAACAAGCTTGGTGAAGGTGGATTTGGGCCTGTATTCAAGGTAAAATATAAAAAACAAACTGAAAATCAACAAAATTAAGTCTTTTTTGTGATTTGGGTGTTAACAAAAACTCAAGCTTTATTGAAAAGATTGAGTCTTTTTTGTGATTTGGGTTTAACAGAAATCAAGCTTTTGTTGAAAAAAATTGAATCTTTTTGTGATTCTTGAAGAAAATGAATCTTTCTGTGATTTGGGTATGAACAAAAACTCAAGCTTTCTTGCAAAAATTGAGTCTTTTTGTGATTCTTGAAAAAAAAAGGGAGTCTTTTTGTGATTTGGGTATGAAGTGAAACTCAAACTTTCTTGAAAAAATTGAGTCTTTTCTTGTTTATAGGGGAAATTAAGTGATGGGAGGCAAATAGCTGTGAAGAAGCTTTCACATAGTTCAAGGCAAGGGATGAAGGAATTCAAGAATGAAGCTAAGTTGTTGGCTCGTGTACAACACAGAAATGTGGTGAATTTGTTAGGGTACTGCGTACATGGAGTAGAGAAGTTGCTTGTGTATGAGTATGTTGCTAATGAGAGCCTTGACAAAATCCTCTTCAGTAAGTTTAATTACTACTAGTTTTTTTAATCTTCTTAGATCAACTAGATTTTGTATGTGCTTTTAAAATGAAATGAAATGACATTCATTGAGACGCGTAGTCAGGATTCTTAGTTTATGTGTTCTAGATCATAATTGTGTTTGTTTACTGAGTTTTGGATAGATTATTCGTACCTATTAGATGATTTTTTTAATGCAATAGGTTTGAGCCAAAGTTACCGGGATCTGCAGAACTAGTAGACACCTATGGCTCCGCCCTTGTCTTCACTATACAAAGATTGAAACAAATTGAGCTGCAGATGGATGATCCTGTCAGTCTTTTGAGGAGTGAGATACTGGAAATAGCCTTGGGATATGCATTTTCATTTGTCCATTGGGTCCAGAGATTTGTTGTTTCAGTTATGTTCTCAGTAATCTAGTTCAAACGATCTCTTTGTCAGTCCGTGAAACCACTAGAGACCGTCATATTGTTCTGTATTCGTGTGTTTTAGTTGCTTAATAAACTTTAAGCTAAAATGTTCGTTGAACTCCAGTGACGGACATAACGTTTAATGTTTTCTCGAGACATCCAGCAACAAACTTGTGGCTGTTCTTTCTGTTGTCTTTCTTCTTTTTTGATAACTTTGGTGTGTGGGCCAGCATGTGTGCACCTCTACTACTTCGTGGAATACTTGCATCCTCCTTTCAATACATGTATCATGTAAATCTGTTCACCAACGGTTCGACGGATGAAAAGAAATTACTTAGTTTGTTTTTTTGCCTTTGCTAGGATTCGTACCCCACCCATTGTGTTCATTCCAGTTTCATCAACCTTAGGCGGCCGCAGTACATTATTGAAACTTCTTCTGTTGGAAACAGCCTCCCATTCCCCACTAAGGTACATCATACACTCCCCAAACACCACATGTGAGATCACACTGGGTATGTTGTAGTAGTATTTGTAGATATTGAAACTCCTTGTACTTCTCAAGAATTCTGTAACCCTGAAACATCATTCGACGACATTTGAGGACCTTAACTTCCTCATGTAAAACTTATCTGCAGAAGCAATTTTTATTCCGAGTCCGAATATAATATAATTTTTCAAGCAAGCAATTTTTCTCATAGTGGTCTTAGTAAAACCAGACTTTATGAATCTTTTGCAACCTTTCTGAGTTTTGAGCAAGAAGAAAGATGTTTAGTAGTTTTAGAAGCTAGTACTGACTCGTATATTTTTGTATTAGAATCTGCTAACAGAGATGCACTCAGCTGGAAGCAACGGCATGACATAATTGTTGGCATTGCTAGAGGGTTGCTATACCTTCATGAAGGATCACATACTTGCATTATCCACCGTGACATAAAAGCTAGCAACATCCTACTTGATGACAAATGGGTGCCCAAGATTGCTGATTTTGGAATGGCTAGACTCTACCCTGAAGATAAAACACATGTTAACACCCGTGTAGCTGGTACTAAGTATGATTCTATCAAACCCTATAAACTGTGTTTAGTGACGACTATGTAGAAATTTCGTGGAAAAATATATTGCACAAGTACACTCGTTCGATATTGCTAACGAATCTCTTTGATAATTTAACTTGGAAGCCAGTGGCTATATGGCGCCAGAGTACGTTATGTATGGACATCTATCAGTGAAGGCTGATGTATTCAGTTTCGGAGTTGTAATTCTGGAGCTCATAAGTGGCCAGAAGAATTCAACCTTTAACAGAGATCCTGATTCTCGAAGCCTTCTTGAATGGGTAAGAACTTGATTTCTCTGCGCTCTTCAGTCTTGATATTCCTTGAAATTCCCGGATTACAAGAAGAAGAATAAGCACTGGTGAATGCCTTCGTTCCTGTTGAGTATAATAGGATAGTCCTCGGAATCAATTTGAGCTTCCTATAAACATGTAACAGAAAAAACAATATAGCCAAATGGTAGAACTTTTTAACTACTTGAAAAGTAAGATCGAACTACTTTTGTCTATGTTATGGTGCAAAACATAATCAAATCGGTAGGTGGAGGGAGAAGGACTTTACATATAAGGTATGGGGATACTCTTAACGGTGTGAGGCCTTTTATAGAAAACTGTGTGGCTGTGACCCTAAGTGGATAGTATCACACCATGTAAAGGTATATTTTAGGCCGACTTAGCCTATAAGCAGATAGTAGAGCCAATTATTTGACGGGTAGTATGGAGATGAAGGCATTGTAAATGCACAAAGGAAAAACACTATCAGTCCTGGTGATTGACCACACGGTACTAGGTCCGGGGAGTGTGTTGTTCTCGAGTGAATCGTAATTTGAGAGAACATTTGTGGAGCTGCAAACAAAGTCTCCTATTGGTAGTTGAAGTAGAAAAATAGCTATATATAAGGTGTTGGGATGGTCTTACGGTATGAGGGGTAAAAACGTGCATGCTTGGCCCGAAACAACAGTATCAAAACATGTTAAAAGTGTCTTTGAGCGGGGTTAGCCTAACTTTGTACCAGATGGTGATCATGATTAAATGTTGTTATGGTTGTAGGCGTACAGGCTGTACAAGAAGGGTCGGAGCTGGGAGATTATGGACCCTGCACTGGCACAATCGGCTATCCCCGATGAGATAGCAATGTACATACAGATTGGCTTATTATGCATTCAATCGGATCCACCACTACGTCCAACCATGCAACAGGTTGTGGTGATGCTATCGAAGAATCCTGGATCTCTTGATAGAGAACCAACTAGACCTGGATATCCCGGTTCAAGAATTAGATCTCACAGACCAGGTGGTGGTACGTCACACACAGCTGGAACCTCGGGTGCATCCAATCCTTCTACATTCAGCTCATCGTCTAGTAGTAACACTGTTACTGCAACTGCAAGTTCATCCACACCTACAAGACGGAGATCGGACCCTCATGGTAAACGTCCTGTGAGAGATTAGGCGCGGCGTTGTTGAAGATATTTTCTTATTCTTTTTGTGTATACATTCAATTTTTGTAGCATGTAAATTGGTTACAAATTGAGTATCAATGAGTAATGATGAATCTTAGTGACAGTTAACATGTAAAAGAAGTGTATGTAGTTACTCTCAGGAAATAAAACTACCTGGCATAATACATAAATGCGTCTTTTAATTTAGCCCCGTTTTACATTTATATCCTCCAACATTGTGTGTGCACAAGTAGACATTTTAACTTGTATAGAATTGAACAAATAGACATATATTTTACGTGGCATAATATACATAGGATACCATGTAGGATGAATATTGTCACGTCAGACGTGTGTCTACTTGTTCAATTTTATACAACTTTAAGTGTCTAATTGTATATACGCAAAATTGAAGAGCATTCAGACCAAATTAAAAGACATATTTATATATTATATCTTTACGAAAAGATGTCATGTTTTGGTTCCAATGACTGTTGTATACCATATCAAAGATGGAATAATCTTGACTATAAATATGAGTAATTTTGCCAAACAAAACCTAGATGGATTGAAGGAGATACTTAGGATACACTTGGTGGACCATATAAAAGGAGATAATTTTGGGAAAAAATTTTAGTACTATAAATCGGTCAATGGTTACGAAGTTTGAGATACCTCATTTCAGAACAATAAATAGTTAAAATGACAAAAAATACTCTGTCGAACCTTTTTTATGTTACTTTAACATATTTTACACTTATAAAGTATATTTTTGTAAACAAAAAACTTATTTTTAAAAATTATCAATTCATAATACAATAAAATCAAACATTCACTAAGAAAATATCGAAATAACTAATCCGTCATAATTAATTTTATCATAACTGATTCACATATATTTCTAACATTATAAAAAAGGACTTGCATATATTCATTTTACCTAACGAATATGATAATAATACATTAATATGCCTTCATATTTTTAGATCATAATATTTGAAAAAAGTTTGTGCAAATTATTTACTTAAAAAATTAATATATATTTTTTTAGTGAAATATTAGTTGTACAAAATTCAAAACTCTTAGTGGGACCGGTTTTTCCAAACTTTTGGGCCGTCCAAAATTCATTTTCGAAATATGTGGGCCCCACCTTTCCGCATTCTCATGTAACTGAAAATCTCCTGTCTGTTAGGACACAAATATATCATGTTCCCTCACCATTTTCTCTTTAGATTAAGAAACAATATTATAATTGTTCTCTTAATATAGATAAGAATTACTATTAATTATTCATAAAAATTATGTCATTAAAGATAAGTAATTTCAATTTATTTATTTCTAAATATAAAAGATTTATTACTCTTTAATAAACTAAAACTAAAACATATCATATAAATAAAATATACTCTCTCGTCCCTAATTACTTATGTACTTTTTAATTTTCAGTTATCGCTAATTACTTGTTCATTTTGTCAAATCAAAAAGGACAATTCTTTTTACCTATTATATCCTCAATTAATTACTTTAAAAAAGTGTAAAACTTTTTTAAAATCTTAAGTTCTTAATTCATCAAACTCATAAATCGTAATTAATAGTAGTAAAATGATAAACTCACCTTGTCGATTATTATTTTCTTTATAAATGTGACAATTTAAAAGTGAACAAGTAATTAAAGACAAAGAAAATCGTAAATTCATAAGCTTAAAAAACTTACAAAATTACAAGAATTCTCGACTTGAAATTTTAGAAAAGACCTCTAGTAATTTCAAATACTATATTTACATGAACCTTTCTTTTTTTTAATTCGATGATCGATACTTTTATTAAAGTCTGACTAATATATGGAATAGTGCATATTATTAAGTTGTGAAATAATAGTATAATTTATATGTATAACGACAAACACAGCCATGTCATCAATCCGCGTGAAATTATTTTCCTTTCATCTCAAATTAAATCTGAACCGTCCATTTATATATCTGAAATGAATTCCCAACTGTACGATCATTCTGCCATTGTTGATTTCATCCATTTAAATTCTCTTCTTCCTCTCCCATTTTTTTCACAGATTTTTGTTTTTCTCTGTAACAAAAATGGCTACTGAAGAACATAATCCAACTTTGCCTAGTTATCCTGATGTTAGTCACAATTTTTTTTTTGCTAGTTTTGGTAATTTTTTTATTTTTTTTTAACAATTTTGGTAATTTTTGTTTTGTAGATGATTATGGAAGCTATAGATGCGTTGAATGAAGAAGAAGGGTCGAATAAATCAGCTATATGGAAGCAAATTGAAGCGACTCATGGTACACTACCACCAGCGCATGGTACACTCCTTGCACATCATTTGAATCAAATGAAGCAAGCTGGGCAATTAGTTATGTTGAAGAACAACTACATGAAGCCAAATCCAAACGCGCCGCCGCGCCGTGGTAGAGGCCGTCCGCCGAAGCCGAAGAGTTCAGTTCCGGTACCGGATGGGTATCCTAGACCACGTGGAAGGCCACCGAAGGAGCGGGATCCGTACGCGCCGATAACGGTACCTATGAAGAAGACGAGTGAGGGTAGTTCTGGTGGAAGTGGGAAGAAACGTGGAAGGCCAAGGAAATATCCGATGACGGAGGATACGCCGGTGGTGAAGCCAATTGGTGCTCCGAGAGGAAGAGGAAGGCCGCCGAAGGTGAAAACTCCGGTAGCTGCAACTGTAGGGGCTTAATTGAAGAAAGACGAATTCGTTTAGGGACTTGTATGGCAAAATATGCTAACTTCTTGTTTTTCACTTTTTTATCTGTTTTAAATTTCATGTTTAGTCCCTGTAGTTTTGTTTTAATTACAATTTGTAGGAAGAATTGTGTGACTTGTGAGTGATTTTTATGATGTAATTGGGCCAATGTAAATCCAAATTGAGGGCTTTTTATTTATAAAAAAAAAGTTTAGTATTATTATTCTGTTTTATATTCCTTTTTTAAAATTTATTTTAAATTTCACTTTGTGTTACTTTTTGCTTTTTTTTTAAATTGTATTGGCTAATAGTTTAAAAAAGGAAAGCTGTCCAAAGGCTTTTTATATGTTTTCTTTATTAAAAAGTGGGAATTCTCATTGGTAAAGAAATATAAAGAAAGGTCAATAAATAAATAAAATGGAAATAAAAGATACTCTTTATTTAAAAATAATTACATACTTTTTTTGTTTAGTTTTTTTTTTAAAAAACTCTTTTTTTTATAATATATTAATTTCGACCATTCATGTAACACGTTTATGATTATAAGATTAAAAAATAATTTAGTACTTTAAAGTTAAAATTACAAGGTTCAATTTTTTCCCCTTAAATTTCGTATTAAAATAAAGTAGGCCATTTTTTTTTTGAAATTAGAGAGTACTCTCTCTTTTTATTTTATATATGTAGGATAAATGAAAATATTCTCTATCCTTCAATACGGAGACCGAATATGTGTGTTGTATTTAGTTAATGTCTGATATTGAATCATTTGATAGAGCGTATAATATAATACTGAATAAATTATATTAGTAAAGTTGAAATTAGTTGCGTTGTTGTTTAGAAATTTGGTTTATTGAGGAATTTTTTGGTGAAGTGTAGGATACATAGTCTAAATATCCTACCAATAAAATATTAAATAAGGTCATAATTAATACATAATTTTGTCTTTATCCATTATGTATTAGCCAACCAAACATCCCTAGCATTGTCTTGGCCAAACTTTTGTATTTCCATCTACATAATTTATTGAGATATAGTTTGTTTTTCTATTTTCGTATTAAAGTTTGATTATTTTGAATTTGTATCGTGTAGAATTTTATTCTAGTAAAAAATACTCTCTATCAAGAATTTTTCAATAATCAAGACTCGAACCTTTATCAATCTTCAATAATGATTTTGATAACAAATTGTTTGTTTCTACAAGTATTAAAATGGTGATCAAACTTAATTGTTGCCAATTTCAAATTCATGGTGCTTTCTTTTTTTATGCATTAATATATCTTTAGTAAGTTCTTGAAAACTCAATCCCAAGTAAAAATTTAACTTACCATAGATCTTTATTCCTGAATATATATTCATGCTTTCCAATGTATATTTTGTATCTTCTCATTTGAACAATTTGTATTTCTGATTGTATTTTTTTCATAATTAAAGTTGACTATCTTAATTTGAATTGTGATGCAAAAATTGAAGAGTAAAATTTAACATTTAGCAAACATAAAAATCATATTTGGATGTTATACTGCGCTCCATAGCAAGTTTTGTGTTTGCTATAGAGCTTATAATATATAAATTTCGATAGTCGTTCCAATTTAAAGGTATATATTTGGAATTTGTATACTAATAAGAAACTGACTTGATTGTAAGTTGTATAAGTATATGTTTTTTTGTTGTGATTTTTAATCGTTGATTATGTATTATATGTATTTAAATATAAATTTGTATATGTATATGTAACTGTATTTTTGTATACACATAGATTTGTAGACAAATCTATCTCTTGCTCTATACAAACATAAATTGTGCATTGAATGTATAATTTGTGTTTGTATAAATCGAGAAAGAGAAAATTGACAAAGGAATATTTGTATTGTGTAATTTCAAGTGTATAGGACGAAGAGATTTGTATTTGTGTGTATAGTTTTCCCTCACTCTATACACATTTTTGTTTGTATAAAGTGGGAGAGGCGAGAGAGATCTTTGGGGAGAGAAACGAATGCCAAAGTGTTTGTTACGAAATAGAATTAAATGAAACTGTGGTTATAGCATTTGTTTTGAATTAATAGTTTCTTATTTGGGAAAATTACTTCGGTTGGTACTTTTTATCAAATGATTATTGATTTTAGTGATACTTTTTATTTATTACCATTTTTAACAATACATAACAATACTATGTTAAATCTGCAATATGTATTAAAAGTGAATTATATATGCTATATACATGTATTATAACTATTTTTTAAAAATATATTATGCTTGTTTGGTAAGAAACTGATACATTGTATTATAAGTGTATTAAAATGTCTGATAAATGTATTATCAATCATTAAAATTTGTATTACATGTGCATAAATTATTCTTTGTAATATGTATTAAAATTATATTAAAAGTGTTCAAGTGAGAAAAAAATATTATTACTATAAATGATATATATTTTTCTAAAATATTATATTTGTGAATGTTTCCCTTATTATTATTTCATACAAGTTTTCTTAAATTTAAACAGATAAAAGTAGTATGGGAAACTTACGTAAATGTACTATATAAAAAAAATATTTATCATTTATAGCAACTTTTTCCAGTTGATCACTTTGAATTCATTTACAATACCAGTTTAATACATATTAAAAAGAACAATTTATTATTTGCATATAATACAAGTTTTAGTGATAGATAATACATTTATCATATATTTTAATACACTTATAATACAATGTAACAATTTTTTACCAAACAAACATAATATATTTCAAAAACAGTTATAATTCATATATATTGCATACATAATTCATTTTAATACATATTACAGATTTATCACAGTATTGCTATAAATGATAATAAACAAAAAATATCGCTAAAATCAGAAATTATTTTTTAAAATATACTAATTCATGTAATTTTTCCAAGTAGTTTACTATATGGCCCAGAAGCATTGGGCCGTAATTTTCTCTTTTCTTGGTCCATGATTGTCCCAATTGAATCCAGGCCCAGGAGAAGCAGCCCATTACAATCAAGCCCAATTCAGATTTTAGCTTCATTTTCTTCCTCAAGCGGAGGCTAATTACATTCTATTCCAGAAGTTTTCTCAATTACAAAAATTTTTAATTTTTCATTGCTCTCAGATATATTCTTTGATGTTTCGATATATTGAAAATGATACATTACTTAACGGGAAAAATGTATCCAAAAGAAGATCCAAGAGATTTTTATAATTTTTTAAAATGATACGAAATTTTAGAGATTATGATCATCTTAAATTATTTTATTTTTATAATTTTTTGATAAATTTATTTAATAAGCATATTTAAGAGTTATTACAAAAGGAGTCTAGGCAACAAAGTCTCTTTGATGATGATATAAAAGTATATCATCATCAATCATCAAAAATTATTAATCCTCATTTTACGTAATTATCCTCATTGAAAAATAATCTATAAACTCTCATAACTAATCTCTATATTATTAATATATATCTAACTCTAATAAGCTACTAAATGACCCTTACTACATAACTTAGATTGAGGGTACTTGCAGAATTAAAGTCTATGGAATTAATTAATTTTCAAAGTCTATTATATTAAACTTTACGGCAATATTCTTTCTTGTAATATGACTAACCTTGTATTAACTAATAATGTAAAATTTGTTGAAATTATTGTATTGCCAAACTACCCTAATAACTTAGTAACGAAATTGTCTTTAATAGAAAACGTTTTACTTCTAATAAAATTTTATATGTCATTTAAATTAATCGAATATCAAAATTAATGAAAATACTAGATGATAAATAAATAAATAAAAACTAAAAATCAGATAGGAAGCTAACACATAAGTGATGACTAATTAAGTCAATTGCAAACTTTCAATCATGACCCTTGAAAATATTTTCTATTTAAAATTATATGTTGTAATCAATTTTGAAAAATAAATAATATCAAATTATTTGTTTTTTAAACATTGAAGATAATATTAAATTTTTAATTTTTTAAAATTATTAATGACAATAATTATGTTTGAAGATTATAAATATCTTAATTATAGAAAAACGATTAATAAAAATTAATTATATATTAAGATATAATAATAAAAATAATTTAACTAATATTTTTTAAAAAAATATATCACGACAAATAATTTAAAAATAAAAATTGTAATTAAGAAAAATCATATAACATCTTAAAACACGCGGAATATGAAGTTTCTTAGAAGCCATAAATTTGAATTGTCAAAGTTTGACTAAGACCAATTATTTATTATTTATTGGACCCCATTTCTATTTGGCTCTACCATATTAAATAAAAATGACAAAAATAGTCATTTTATTTTGAGATATTTTTTTTCCATGTTTACGGTCCGAATTGGAACTCTAACTAAATTTGAATTAGAATTCGAATTCGAGACCTTTGGTTAAGGATGAAACACTCACAGCAATACATCACAAATCATGTTGGTCGGGGATACATTTAAAATAGTCTTTAAAGTGTGTTTTGGACATGTTTGATTTTTTCATGTGTTCAAAAATTAATATTCTTAATCTTATTTAAATATCTAATTGATTTGATGAAAATTATGAAAAGAAGTATAATTATAAAAAAATCTCATTAAATCTTTTAAAAATTGAGTAACACAAACACTATACTATACATCAAAACACAGATTAACAATCATCAAAGAATAAAAAAAGGTTTCAGATTTAACGAAATAATCAGAATCCAATACGAATACGAAATATTGAATTAGAAAAAAAGGAAGATACATAGATAAAAACAATAAGTAAAAGTAAAAAAAAAAAATTACACCAAGCTTAAAAGGAGATTAAAAACAATCAAAGTTGTTTCTCCAAATGTGCCTAAATTATTATTTTTTTCATAATTCTAACTTACAAAATTTATTACAAAAAATTTGACATAGTCAAAAGTTATTAATTTTTTTGATAAATAAAAAATAAAAACTTATATTTTTTAGATCTACCCTTATACATAAGTGGACCAATCTTATCATTTTCTCTATCATATCATTACAACTATATACTAAGTCAAAAGTTTAGTAAAATATCATCACATTATCTTATTTCAAGAACTTAACTCATCCCTTCATCTTTTTTTCTTCTTCATCAATCAATTATCATGAAATCTTCAACAAGTTCATTAAGTGATCGATACCAGAAATTTTCCTCTTCATTAGGAGACGATACGCCATCGCCGATTAGCTCGAAAACTCGGTTTTATGTTGATACGATGGATCCACAACCCGCAATGTATAGAAAAAAGAAAAATGATATTCCATGGTCAACTGGATTATGTGATTGTATGTCTGATCCCAAAAATTGTAAGTTTAATTTTTGAGATTTTGGTTTCAATTTTTTTCGTATCGTTTATTTTTATTCGTTCACTTTAAAAAAATTTTTATATGATTCTTAGTTTAATTTAGATTTAAAGGTTAGTCCGATACTCTTAAATTGAAATGGAGGAAGATTATTTAAATATAACATACTTTCTCCACAAAGAGACTAAAAATTAAATATATTTAATCAAATAACAGATTATAATTTTCTACCAATTTTATAAAGGACCAAAATTACTAATGGACTAAAAAAAAAATTTTTTTCCTCATTTTTTGTTTGATTAGGTTGTATTACATTATGGTGTCCATGTATCACTTTTGGACAGGTTGCTGAGATTATTGACAAGGGATCAAATTGTAAGTATTTTATTTTATTTTTGCTGATTTTATTATGTTTAATAAATAATGAACTCTTTTTTATTTCAAAATAGAAAGAACAAAAAAAAATTAGAAAACTTTTAAATAGTTCAATTGATTAACTATCTGAATTTTTATTTCGTGAACGAGTGTTCGAAATCTCTACTTATTATCCTCTCACACATTTTCTTACCCTCAATTTTTATTTTTATTTTTAAAAATAGAGAGTGTTGACTTAGTCATTGAATAGTATGGATTATTTAAGTTTAGGTAAAGATTAATCACCATCCATTTATTTTTATTTATTAATACATTCATCTTGATATCTTCACCTTATAAATATTTTGTTGATTTATGTTTGTCAAATTGATTAATGATAAATTTTACTCAAATTATTGAATGGCTCTTTTTATTTGTTAAGTGACAAATGGTAATAAGTCGAGTTAACTATTTATGATGATCTTGATTTGTTTAGAATTGAGACGTAACTGTTATTTCTTTTTTTTCCCTCTTCAGTTTCATAATTATACCTTTTTTTAACCTTAATTTTTGCAGCTTGTGGAGTAAATGGAGCATTATACACAATAATAATATGTGTGACTTGTTGTCCATGTATTTACTCTTGTTTTTATCGTAACAAAATGAGACAACAATATTTGTTGAAAAAAAGCCCTTGTGGAGATTGTTTGGTTCATTGCTTTTGTGAAGCTTGTGCATTGTGTCAAGAATATCGTGAGCTCAAAAATCAAGGAGTTGATATGTCAATTGGTAAGAAAAAAAAATTATTTTATTTTAATTTTAATTTAAAAAATAAATTAATGTGAAAAGTAAAGTCTAAGTCTATTAGCTTATTTGATCAATTTTTTTTAAAATTTACAAAAATGTTTTTGTGAGTATGAGTTTGTGTTTGGTTACTATCAATTGAAAAAACACATTCTTAGTCATTTATTTAGCCGAATTTTGTGATCGAACCATCAGTCATTTTAAATAGTATCAAACCAGAACAAATCAATTTTAAAAATAGATTGTGCTTTGATAAAATTAGAGTAACAATTTTCGTTTGGTCAAGATGTCAAAATATAAACAGTATCTCTATTTCTATGAGATAGTAGTAAGGTCTGCCCTCTCCAGACCTCAGTAATGAAATTTCACTGAATATGTTATTATATCTTTCCTTAAAAACTAGATTCGACGCTCAAAACTTTTCTAAAATAAATATTTTTGACTTCTTGGAAACTTGATAGAAAAAATATGAGATATCTCAAAATTATAGTTTATTATGAATATTTTGTCTTTTAATTAAGTTTCTTAATTTAATTTAATTTTATATTTACAGGAATGCATGGAAATGTGGAGAGACAAAATCGTGGTGTGATCATTCCACCAACAGTTGAAGGTGGAATGAATAGATAAAGGATTATATTTGTTTTCGAAATCGAAGTAATAACTGCGATATAATAAAGAGATGCATTTAATTGAACGATAGAAAATAGTAATTTTGTTAGTGGATTATGATTGCTTAGATTTGTAATCAAATTATGTACATGATTATTATAGTATATGCATCCAAGTATATTGTTTAATTCTATCGAGTTCACGATTTCGAGATTGATATGATAAAAATTCACCATGAAAATTGATATGACAAACCCTCGTGGGGATGATAAAGAGGTGGAATATGTTCGTTCATACGCGCACCAAAGGATGATGAAAAAAGGGACCATAACTAATGTAAAAGCACTTGAATTGAAACATAATGGAAGGGGAAAAAGTACTTTGCATATATATGAAATTTTTAGTTCATCCCCCCACCTGGTCAATTCACCAGTTCTCACTTACTTACTACTTACTCGTTAAATACCGGCTTAAACAAAAGCATTATGATCGAAAATCCCAATTCGAGACAAAGAATTCAGCTTCAGAAGGAAAAGAATGACTCTATCCTACAAGATAATTACAGCAATCAACAACAAGCCTTCTCTGCCTCGACTGCACGATAGGAATGAATCTAGAGCACTAACCTCCATCCGAGTTCATGTGTACCGATCTAAAGGACCACACGCGCAACCTTAACTCTCCTTGGAGAAACAAAATTGGAAGACAAGTGGAACTCTGTTCACAATTCACATTATGCTACAAGGAAGCTGCAGTCAAGAGTGTCAACAAACCAACAATTAGAGAGTGAGACAAAGTATGAACGTCGTGGGAATATTGTGAGTGACAGCCAGATGCTGAATCTGATGATGGAGCAACCGAGGAGCTATTCGTGAAGGTGCCATTTCTCCCTCCACTAGACGAAAAAATGAAAAGAAACAACGCATAAGTCATAGTAGAGCAAGAATAACAAGTTATGGGGAAGTTACTTAAACAGAAATGACTAAATTAGTACCTTCCTGGATATATACAAGAACCATGACCTGCAATGGGAAAACAAACATTAGGTATCGATAATAATGTAAATCACAACATTGTTCTCAAAGTATCAGCCAGGGACATTTACGCATAGTACTCTGGAAAAAGTCCAAATTAGTATCGCATAATAGCTTAAAAATTAACCACTGTGACCAGATTTTGAAGGGAAAAATCAAGTATTTATCAATGTTACTTCAATCTTTCTATCACCGTCTTAACTGTATAAAGTTTTTTCTGTTGAGTTCCGTAACACTCTACCATGTGTATGTGCATTGCACATGGAAGAAATACATCTCTGCATCCACACTTTCGGAAGCACCACGAAGCCAAAGAAGCCGAAAAGTTTAAACAGACTAGGCCTAAAAGAAGCTCATAAGGCATGTCATCTCTTGTTTTGGATAATTTTCCATGTTGAAAACAATTAAGAAAGAACTGGACAAGACACTTGTGATGTTGCATCTTAGGTTCAAATATTCGAGTCAGCAAATTCATGTACATATGAGCATTTGCAAAAAAAAAAAAAACAACAACATAGTTTTGACAACTTACTAGGATCAGTGGTAGTGACTTTAGCAACCCCATTGAAGTTGCAAGTTCCATCGGCCATGCCCATCTTGTGATAATACGCATCAAAAGCATATGATGCATGAGCAAACACAGTATTTGGGTCATAGCAAGGATTTTCTTGCAACAAAGGAGTACAGTCAACTTTCCCCGGTCCACAAGCCCAATCAAGTGCAGCTTGCACCATTTTTTTATCCGCATTTTCCTTTGCAACACAATAGGTTTGGTTTGTAGTGTCATTGGCCAACACCGTTCCAGATCCTGTCAAGTGCATGATATAAACTGGGACTCCATTGGAATCAAAAAGCCCCCAGTTCTTCTCAGATATAGAACCAGGTCTGAGATCTTCGTTGTAAAGCTCATAAATGTACGTACTAACTGCAATCCCAGGATGCTTGGGAGTCCCAGTGTTGTTAAGAACATGCCTAATCAAGTTACTATTATAAGTATTAGCATTGTCAAGAGTGGCGTCCGGCTCAGTGGAGTCAGCCTTAGATGGCCAACCTGACTCTGTTACCATAACAGGAATGTTAGTGAAGTTCAAGTAGGACATAGAAAAATATGCTGCATCAACAACCGCATCAAATACATTAGTATAGTGGAGGAGTGTGTTAGAATCAACAGCCTCCTTGTTAGGTGGGAGGGGGCGAAAGAGAGCATAGTCCAACGCGATCACACCATTGGATTTCATATAATCATAGTATGGATATACGTTGAGCATGAAATAGGAATCGGTGTCCTGTAGAAATTTGAGCAACGGAACCATGACAGTATCTAATGATCGATTGAAGAAAGCTTGTGAGGGTGGAAATGAGTCGAGGATGATAAAAGACGAATGAGGGGTGGAGACTTTTATCTTAGTGTCGAGATTAGCAGCAACAAGGGCAGAGTGAATAAATTTCATGGCAGAGACCAAGAGAGGAGCAGCATTAGGAAGAGTGGTAAGGACTTCAGAACCGATGGCGATGGCTGTGATGTTGGTGGCAGGAACATGAGAGAGGATATTCCGGGAAACCCAATTGGCAGCAGTGGAATTCGACTGACCAATTCCTAAGAGCTGATCATTTGGTACAGAAACAATGACGCGGATTTCGGTATGAGCAAGTGCAAGTAGCATAGCTTGGTCAGCATCAAATAGCCTGACATGCCGAATCTGCTGTGCTTTGAGGAGAGCCACCACCTGAGCTGGACTGGGCATGTCAGAGACATCAGTTCCAATGTTTACACCAACGAAAGCCTCTGGCAGAAAAGAAGAAAGATTGAGTAGTGTTTAGTCAAGCAGCTTTCAGTAATACTAGAAGAAATAATATCCTAATCAACTGGCACTTGTGGAACAATTAAGCTGAAACACATCAAGTCAAGGTTTCTTGCGCAGGGAAATGCAGTAATTCTGATTGAAATAAGAACAAGAGAATAATAATAAGGGAAAAGGGTCTGATATACCCCTCAACTTTGTCATTTGGAGCTGATATACCCCTCGTTATAAAAGTGGCTCATATATGCCCTTACCGTTATACAAACGGCTCACATATACCCCTGCCGTTACAAAATGGCTCACATATACCCTTCATCTAACGGAAGTTAAAAAATTAGTTTTAAATTTATATTTATTTCTTCTAATTTTTTAAAAAAAATTATTTAGGGGTATATATGATTCTTCTACCAAAGTTCAAAGTATATTTTAATTTTTTTCATACGTAAATTATTTTTTGACTTCTTTTATTATAATTATTTGAATTTCTTATTCTTATTTTGTTTTTTTCTTTCATTCCTTAGTTTAAAGAATAAAAAATTAAACTATTTTTTTGTGTGTGTATTGTAATTTAATTTCATATTCGAAGAAAAAATTTGATCATCTACAATAAGTTTTACAAGAATATTAGTGAAACATAAATAAATTTGATTATCAAAATAATAATTATAAATTAGTCATTAAAATCAAAAAAAGTCAAAAAAAATATGTTTGACGAGGATTAAATTTACTCATATGGGATTATAATTATTTAGAAAAGAATAATAAAAATTTAGATTAAAATTATTATTTTTTTCATTTCCGTTAGAGGAAAAGGGTATATGTGAGCCATTTGTTTACAAGTAGGGGTATATATGAGCCATTTATTTACAAGTATGGGTATATATGAGCCACTTTCATAACAAGGGGTATATCAGCTCTAAATGACAAAGTTGAGGGGTATATCAGACCCTTTTCTCTAATAATAATGAATGTATGTAAATTTTACAATTTCAGATGATCTACAAGCCGTCATGGCCAACAACAACAAAAAACTAAGTGTAAGTTGGGGTCTGGGGAGAGTAGATCATACACAGACTTTATCCCTATCTTGAGATGGTACAAAGGTTGTTTCCGATAGACCTTCAGCTCAAAGAACGATAAAAAGACAGTAGCAACAAGCAGAAACAACAGAAAGATAATAAGATAACCGAGACTACAGGAATAACATGTAGAAATAGAAATCTAAAAATAACGAACTGTCACAGCCCTCGGTTACAATTTATATATAACAAAACAGCACAAGTTTTGACACCAGGTTAGTGTTTCACAGACTTGATAACCATGATAACTTCCATAATACATATGAAGACCAGTCCGACATAGTAAAATAATTACGTTTAAACAACCAGAAAATGTGATACTCATATAAAAGAAGAGTTATAAAGTTTTAGTTGTCTATCAACCCCGGAAATGTTGAAATTGTTATTTTTTATTGATGGCAGGTGCCTAAGTAAATAAATGTATTAACTGCCTACCCACGTGTAATTTACTTCTAATCCTCAATCTTCATAATCAAATCGATTTGATTTAACCTATTCTGTGAATAGAAATGAAGCGAGTCGCTACGAGCCTATGACAGGAATAATATAACTGAAGAAAATATGTAACAGCTTCAGCTCTTCCATTACTAACTATATAAAAAATCTCAAAGCTACTGCAAAAACCGACATGCTTTCAAATATTTATCACTCATATTGCATTGTCTAATTACTTGTTTCATTTCGTAAGGGGTCATTTTTTTTGAAGAACAAGTTATGCTGGAATAGTTACCTGGGACTATTTCTTATTAGTTGTTTGGTTTATTGTATTAAAAATAACATACATTGCATAATTTCTAAGAAGTCGTTTGTTTACAAAAGTACCATGCGCCTTGTTTCATAGTATTTTTGTCATTTTCATTTACATATCCCAGGATATATTATCCCTGTACCAATTACTGACCCTGGTATAACTTATCCCCCGATTAATAACCAAACAAGGGAGTAAGAGTCTTATCATAAGACAATACTATTTATTTTGTCACGGGATTATCTATGCTTGTCCAGCATACCAAATGATCCCTAACAGTTTGTATAGACCCTCTAGCAATCATCTCATTGCTGCATTGCACGATTTGTTTTCATGCTATCGACCATTGTGAATGGCAGAGATTCCTCTGATCTGTCTTGACATTGTGGTGCAGCAAGCAACCATATTTTGAGACAGTATGGACGCGCAGGGCGTACCAAATCACCCCCGCATCATGAGTGGAACAACCAGATGAAAGTTGACTAGAAGTTCTTGACCTGATCAACAACCAGATTGAGTTGTGGGGTCAAAGGCTTCAAAGGATTCCACAAGTTGCAACACAACAAGGCGACCAGCTGCCTATTTATTTTTACCAAGGCGGCCAATGGCCATAGCCAAGGACACATACTTTTCTGCATTTGATTGGGATGTCTAACATAGTCAAAAGCAGGATGTGTGTCCATCCTAGCAACGTGACATTCCTGGCACATCTTGGTATTACAGAGGCACTTCCAGTGCAAGATGTGCGTAGTAGATGACTAAGCTACTGTTCGTCTCAGGTCAGTATTTTTTTCTACTATTAAGCAAAAGTTTTTTGTTTCCTATTATTGTCATTTAATAGTATCACAGTAGCAAGTTCATTCACACGATTTCTTCTACTGGCTATCCCATTGATTCAGATGATTTTGTTACTCTCAATAGTCCCTTTGATCATAATGGGCTGAGTTATGAATTAAAAGAGTAGAAAAAAGCTTGCTCGCTCATACAATCATACTATAGAGCACTTGTGATTAAGAGGAGGCGGCATTGTATTTTTTATTTATTTTTTTGATAAATCCTGCGTAACCTTGATCAAATATCAATTAGGATACATTAACTGATGTTCCAGACACCCTCTTAAGTATCATTAAGACGAAAAATCACAATTAGAAAAGGAAGACTATATAAGCCACACATTCAACCATTCTATTTCAAGATATCTAAGTTCAATATCAATTGGAACGAATCTTCAGCCAAAAGACAGAAACCACACAGACGACTCTCTGATTATGCTCAAAGAAGATTCACAAAATAACATTATGCTCACTGTTATAACAACAGCAACAACGACAACATACAGTTTAATACCACAAGTGAGGCATGGGAAGGATGGTGGGACCATATGAAGGTAAAGAGGTTGCTTCCAAGAGATCCTCAGTTTAAGTTAAACATGTCCAAGAAACTAGTAAGAGAAATACAGTAGCGAAAAAACCATGTTGAAAACACTTTAGAAAAGAACAAGTAGCAACAACAAAATGTACGATAACTGAAGCAAAGAAAACAAAGAGGTAGTACTAAGAACGAAGAATAAAATAAGACAAGAGAAAGTCCATGTGCACTGAACAAATGAGCACATAAATCTTATAATGCAGCAAACAACCACACCATGAGCTAAATATGTTACTTCTTAAGAACATTAATAAAATAGCCTTGAAAGCACATCAAAAGATTTCCACTATTTTTATACTAGTACTTGCAGAGGAAGCCACATGAGGTGGGACACATTAGAACTAATCTGGAAAGATGGTCAGATTGTAAAATATCATAAAAGTGAAATTATATATTAAGAGATACCATGTTTAGAAAAAGTCAAGCCCACTAAGGCAAAAAGTCTCTTTCTTTAGAAAAATCATAGAGAAATGAGAGTGTAGCAAAAGTATTCACATTTTGCCTCTTTACAACATTGGCTTGAACTTTAAGCATTTAGCTCCATTTTGTCAAAGTTAACTACTTCTGATTTTTGTCAAATATTTGAACAAAATTAACCAAAAATGCTTTAAGAGTCTTATCAAAACCTAGAAATCACATTACAAAACCCTACAAAATGCATTAAAACTCACATTCAAATATGAGTACCCCTATAACAAATTCATTACATTTTTTACTTTCGAGTTTCATACATGAACTATCAGGTGTGTGAGTTTCCTACCTGTACTATCACCAAATGTTTACGGAAACATAAATGAACTATAAGTTGTTCACTTTTCCTACCTGAACAATCAGGTTTGCTTCGCCAAGCATTTGATACTAGTACAGACAGAAAACTCACACACACTTGATAGTTCAGCTATGAAACTCAACAAATTGGAACAATTTTAGTGTTTTTGTTACCTTTTTCTTTAACACTTTGCAAGGCCTAATGGAGAAAAGATTGGTTCTACTAATGTGTACAAAGAAGTTCAAAGTAAGTTGGTAGAGAAATAACCAAAAGAGTTAAATTTCTCATAAACTTACTCAACTATAACATCTATAATCTCATAAAGACACAATTTTTCTGAAGAAGATTAAAATCAAGAATAAAGGTAACTATTAGTTGATTTAACATATGACAAATCCATAACATAATGCAAGTAGAAATAAACATCATAAACAAAAATCATAGTCCAAACAAGGAAAAAAGGCAAAGTTACTGAGTTCAATTGAATCTAAAGCCAAAATCAAGAACATAGTAGAAGAACTTACCTTCATTAGCAGAAAAGGCAAAAGCTACTAAATGTGAAATCAAAAGAAGTAGAACAAGAAAATCCATTGAGCTCTTCATTTCTGTTCTGTAAAAAAGATTCAATCTTTCTACACCATTAGCAACCCTTCAACCAAAAAAGGGATTTTGGGGGTGGGGTGGGGGGTTG
>NC_028640.1:1720511-1751986 GCF_001406875.1 Solanum pennellii
TTTGGTGATTGTGAAGTAGAAAAAAGTGAAGTGTGTGTTTCAAATGTATAGAATTTTATTTTATTTTTGTAAGCATTTTCACATTTGTGAGAGAGATCTAAGGGCTGAGATTAAAACATAGGATACTCTGTCTCTTGAAGCTAAAAAAAATGGAAACTTTGAAGGTCTGTTTTGGGACACCAAAGAACACTTTTTTGCTTCATTTACTTATACACCAATAAAAAGAATTTAAGAAATTAATACTCACTATTCGGTTCGAATTTATTTGTCAAATTTTAACTTAACATATCTATTAAGAAAAATAATACTTTCTATTTTTGTTTACATATCCGTATTAAAAATAAATGATCTTTGACATTTGTCATGAGTTAATCTTCTTATGTTATTTTTGAAAGTTATATTAATCTTTAAAATATGACTTGATCAACACAGGGGACTAATTGATTAATACATGTTAATTAATCAATTTAATTAATATAAAAAATTCATTTATTAAAAACATTAAATAAGAGTATAATGAAAAACTTCTCTATTTTTTAAGAGACGTAAAATTTAAAATTGGTTACATAATAGAAAGTACTTCCTCTGTCCGAAAATATTTGTCATGTTGCGTTTATCGAAAGTCAATTTGACTAATTTTTAAAGATAAATTAGATCACATTATATCGATATTTTAAATAAACAAATTAGATATTTTTAAACTATATGAAAAGTACTATAAATTATAATTTTTTGCATATTAATATGATGAAAAAATTGATCTTAAAATGTTAGTCAAAATTATTATATTTTGACTCTAAAAATAAAAATCATAACAAACAATACTGAAAAGAGAGAGTAATATTTAATAAAAGTGAGTTTCTTTTTATCCTTAATAGTAATCGATAGAATCTCAAACATATTTACTCACTTTTTTCAAAAGACATTAATTTAATATTAAAATTATGATATTTATATTATTATTTCTTGATAAGGGTATAAATTTTAGAGTGGAGAAGTATAAAATATACTAATTAATTTGTATAATAAAGTTTGAAAATGAAATTGATTCAAAGGTTTTACAGTGTTCAAAGATTATCCAATATCCAATGATAGCAAAGTTCTGATATATGCCATTCAATTGTCAATTTTTACAGTGTCAGTAAAGGATTCAGACGTTTTTAATTATTTTGTTCTCTTTTATCGATGCATTCGTTTAATATGTATTATAACAACAATTATTTTGAAATCAAATTTATTTTATCTTTTAGTTCAAAGGTATTAGTTGATTTTTAAATTTATTTTATTTTATTATTTGTATTAAAATGGTGGAAGTATTATTTTATGTTAGTTACTTTTTGTATTTAGTGATCTGATGAAAATTTGTAGGTTTAATTTATCATCTAAATTTTGCTAATTTTGTGCTATAAATAGAAAATATTTGATTCACAAGCAAAGACTTTTTTGACATAACAATAACTTCTGTCACTGAATTGGTACGTAAATGTATCGAAATATACTCTCAATGCATTCTTCCATGAATTTAAAATGGAAAAATTGTATTAAATAACAAACTTTTAACTTAAACTAAATATTTTACTCCTATTGAATTTTATTTATAGTTCGCGATAAATATTTTATTTTTTTATCATCTAATTTGATATACAATTAATCATTTTTATATATAATTATTTATATATAAATATATTTGTATGTATATAAAACGAAATAAAATTGTATATATAATAAAAATATGTATATTCTCTCATATACCCCTTATCATTAAACAAATACAGATCTTAATATACAATTACAACGTATAAATAAATTTATACAAATTAAAAAATTTATGTAAAATTAAATATATCTAATAAATTATATTAAATCTAAAACTCCATACGAAATATAAAATTTGACACGGAACAAAACTATACAAGCTATATCTATGACATAAAATATAATTTTAAACATAAAATATAAATTTTATGTTACGAAAGTCAATTTTTTTAAAGCTTCCCCTCAGTATCCAAAGCCTTACATTTTATTCGGAATATTTGCATAAATATACTATAATAAAAAAATATCTATAAATTAAATATATTATAATAAAAAAAATATTTATCATTTATAGCAATAACATTTTTTTCACTTGATCACTTTTAATTCATATATAATACAAATTTAATAAATATTAAAAAGAACAATTTATTATCCACATATAATACAAGTTTTAATGATGGATAATGTATTTATCACACATTTTAATACACTTATAATACAGTGTGACAATTTTTTATCACACCTTTTAATACACTTATAATACAATGTGACAATTTTTCACCAAACAAACATAAAATATTTTAAAAACAATTATAATTCAAATATATTAAATACATTATTCACTTTTAAAAGTATTAAAGACTTATCATAGTATTACTATAAATGATAATAAACAAAAAATATTATCAAAATTAGTAATTATTTTTTAAAATATATTAATTGATGTAACTTTTTCATTTTATTTCGAAGCATATGATGGATTGGATCATATTGGGCCATCTGTTGTGTGTCCAATGTCCACAGATTTTTGGGCTTTACGTTGCTCTTTATGCTCTCTGTGTGGGTAAAGAGTAGGGGTTGGTTTGAGCTTTTTCAAAAGTTTATTCAATTTGAAGTTCAATTTATAGGATCCTTTTGGATGGGCTTAATAAAAACAGCTTTAAAAAAGTTTTGAAAGTGTTGAAACTTATTTTTAAAATAAAGTTATGCGTTTAGATAAAAGTGCTGAAGTTGCTATGCCGAACGTGAAAAGGGAAAAATAAAAGAAAGAGATGTTAGAATTATGTGGATAATTTGGAGATTGTATAAAAATATTAAGGGCAAAAAGATAAAAACATGGTCAACTTAAAACATCTTATAAGCTAAAAAAAAAAAAACACCCCTACTCCAGCTTTTAACTTTTGGCTTAAAATAAGTTTTTTTAAATTTAAAATAAGTTACTTTGAGTATTGCCAAACAGCTAAATAAGTCAAAAACCAGCTTTTAAGTCAGTTTGACCAGCTTTTAAGCTGAACCAAACATGCTCATATAGTTTGATTTGATTTTTCGTTCGATCTTATAAACTCCTAATAAAAAATTGCGTTAAAACTTTTCTATATCAATCTAAATTTAAACAGGATTATTTTCATTATTAAAAATGTTTTTATCCTCCAATGGAATGATTTAGCTTGAAACTTTCACTAAGATCTCAAGTTTATAACCCCTCGTTAGCGAAATTCGCACGAGACTTATCATGTAGTGCGAATTACCTCGCACGAGACTTATCATCTAGTGCGAATTACCTCTCGATTAAAGAGTTATACATATAAAAATGAAATTTTACCTTGCACGCACCTAAAGATAGAGACTGTGATTTTCCTTTGTCAATTAAAAAAAAAAACCGATTGAATAGCGAATAAATCATAAACAATTATTAATGGAATAATACTCCATACTCATAAAACTTTGCAATACATTACATAAAAACCAGACACGAAATACTCAAAAAAAAAAAAACCAAAACTAAAAACACAACTACTTAATATTTTGTGATCTGAAATATTATTCTTGATTCTTCAATTTTTCAACCCGTTGATTCAATAGTTCCACACGAGTAACCAACCTAGTCACAGAATAAAGCAGCCAGTAAAACATCAACGCTGACGCGATCAACAGCGCGTTACGCTGGCTCTTCACGATCGATTTCTGATGCCTCATCAGTTCCGTGGGAGTACAAGACTCGGCCGATTTACACTTCGGCCGAGTCTCGTACTTCCAATAAATATCCAACAACAAAAACAAACAAAACGGAACTACAGAAAGAAATGGTTTTAGGAGATTTCGAGTTACGGATAGTAAACCTTTACGTAACGGATATGTACCCGGAAGAGTCAAAAGTATTACCATAACTGCTTCTGCTGCTGCAGCATAGCCTAGAATTACCCATTCTAATGCCATACCTATGTTTCTTTGTTTTTTTTAGTGATTTTTCTGCGAGTATAATTTGAATTTATTTTTTTTGGAGGTTTAAATGGAAAATAGTTGAGGATTTGATGATGACGTGGCAACAGAATAAAGTGAAACGTGGATTAGATACGCACACATTCTGTGTAGAGATGGCAGGTTTTGGTAAAGTTCTGTTATGTATATCATTTGTTGCCATGTTCTTTCACTTTGACTACTCGCAACGTAATCACTTAAATTTGTATAAAATTTGACAAATAAATTTATATAATATTTAATTAACCTGTAATACGAATTTATACTTAATTTTAATAATTTTTAAAACTTATAGATATAAATAATATTTTTTTAAAATGATAAAATATATTTCCCAAATTTTATGATCAAACACAATATGAAATTTCACCCAAATCTAACTTAATATAGCAATTCAAATCTTATGTCGCGTCATAACATATGTAGAACATATATACAATAGAGACTAAATTAAAAGACATAAATGTGTTAAGCATATAATCAATAAATTTAATTTATACTCCCTTCATCCATTATAAATTGTCATACTTTCTATTTTTAGAGTTAAACTATAAAAATTTTGACTAACATTTTACAATATATTTTTTCATCCCGTTGATATGCAAAAAATTGCAATATATAGTACTTTTCGTATAATTTTTTAATCTCTAAATTTCATGTTAAAAATATCGAATTAATGTAATCTAATTTAACTTTAAAATTTAGCCAAATTATTATTTAAAAAGTATAACATTCAAACAAAAATGATAAAGAGTGTAATAATTTTATTATTACTTAGCATATTTATAAACTAATAAGTCAAAACTAATAAATCTCAAAATTAAACCGAATCAAATGATACTTGGCCCTAAAACAAACTTCATATTCACCTAAACAGTTAACATTCTGAATCTTTTGAGTTATGCGCCTAATATATAATTAAGGAGCTTTTAGATTAACTTACTGATACAAATTTCATACACACCCAAAAAAATAATAATATAAAGGTTTAATACATAATCATGATTAATAATTTAATCTTATTGAAATTATGCATTATTAAGCAATTTTTATAAAGTTAGAAATATCTTACTTAAATTTTATAAAGATCAGGTTTGAGACGAGGCGTTATTATTACTTCTACAGGATTTACCTTACGCATGGTCATACCAGGTCCCTCTTTCATATCCAAAGGCTCATCCAATGGAGTTTTATAATCGAAACCTTGGATCAAATGACCTATCGTTAGGTACTCCACTTGCAACGCATAGGTCATTCCGGGACAAGATCGTCTTCCAGAACCAAATGGAATGAACTCGTAATCTTGACCACGAAAATCAATATCGGTAGTAAAGAATCTATCTGGATTGAATTGATCAGGATTTGACCATATTTTAGGATCTCGTTGTAGTTTCATGACATTTGTGTATAGTCTAGTACCTTTAGGTATGCGATAACCACTAACAACACAATCCTCTCTATTTTCATGTGGTACTAACAAAGGCCCTGGTGGATATAATCGTAACACCTCTTTAACGATAGCTTGAAGATACACCAAATCATTAATATCATTGTCGTCTAACCATCTATCCTTACCAATTTTCGTGTCGATTTCTTCTTGAGCTTTCTTCAAAACATGTTGATTGTTAATTAGTAATGTCATTCCCCAGTTTATATGAAGAGAAACTGTGTCTGCTGCATCCAATACCAAACTCTGGAATTTTTATTAGAAGAATTAAAACTTTACTCCATTAAGTCTCCTTTATTATGCGAGTTTTCAAATTGCAAATCAAACACCGCGAATAGAGTAAATGATTTAAAAGGAGAAATGAACTTACAAAAACTGTTGCTTTGATAACGGTATCACGAGAATAACCTTCATGGAGATGTTCATTGCTCATCTTCGATAGCATCACATCAATGAAATCTGTTTCATTACCACTTCCATCGAACTCCATTAACGACTTATCTCTTCTCTTCACATGCTCGTTTAACCATTTCTGAAAAATCGAATCGATATCGTTAAACGTCTTCTTCATCAACTTTACATGACCTTGAAAATCTATCCATTTGAATAACGGAATGGGAAACGCATCCCACAACACAAATTCCATTGACAGAACTAGAAATTTCCTAAAAGCTTCCTTAAATCTCTCCATTTCTCCTTCTCCGTCTCCGTCTCCGCCAGATTCGTAGTTCTTCCCTGCTATCATTTGTACAATTAGACCAAAATTCAATTCCTCTAACCAATCGGTTAAGTTTGTTACTGATTTCTCTTCAGTAGTTTGAATTCGAGAATGAAGATTTTTGATGTTGTTCCGGATTTTACAGAGCTTGATCTGTTTCAATTTCTCAAGACGAGTGTTGGATAGAACCTCCTGGATGATTAATTTCCGTATGTTTCGCCAGTACGGTCCGTAATTAGCTAGAAAAAGCACGGCGTTATTGTACCCAAGGTATTCGCCGTAGAGGCAAGCTGGACGATTCGCGAATACGGCGTCGTTTTTTGAGTAACAGTCCTTAACAGCGTCGGAGCTGCTGATTACTAACACACGCGGGAGGCCTAGCCTGAAAGTGAAAACAGGACCATATTTATCGGCTAAATCAGAGAGTTTCCGAGCTAACGGACGATCATCGCCGTCGTTGTCGAAGTAGAAAAGATGGCCGATTACCGGCCATCCGCCGGCGATTTCCGGTGGTAATGGTAGTTTTGAAGATTTTTTTGTGAATAAGAAGAAGTAGAAGATGAAGGCAAGGGTTAACAGTGCTGCAATGGCTTGTATGGGAGGAAGAAGATGATCAAATTCCATGTGCAGAAAGTCAATAGGAATAGACATACAATTATGAAGCAAAGACTTTTTATTTATTTCTATTGTATTTACTATTACAATATATTTTTTTCTAATTATTAGCCTTGTGAATATATATTTGATCAAAATTAAAAAGTTAAAATAAATAATTTATTTTTATTGATTAAATAAATTAATTAAAATAGAGTAAATCATACTTATTAATTGAAAACTTTGAGTTTGAAATAAATAAATAAAATAGAACAGTAAACTTATTTAATTTCTTAATACACATAAAATCGAAAATTATGACATATAAATAGTAATGGAGGGAGTGTTTCTTTCAATCTTAATTCATGAAACACATTTCAGATTTTAAAATTTAAACAAATTTAAATTTAACCATAAATTTTTTATATATCTTTAAAATATTTTGAATTGTCAATTATCTTTTAAATTTTTGTTTAACTCTTCAAATATTGAAAAACATCACATCAATTAATATAGAAAAAGTACTTGTCACACAGTAATTGTATAGTGGGAAAAGGGTCTGATATACCCCTCAACTTTGTCATTTAGAGCTGATATACCCCTTGTTATGAAAGTGGACTCCTATTTGTAAACAAATGGCTCACATATACCCTTTTCCTCTAACGGAAATGAGAAAAATAATAATGTTAATCTAAATTTTTGTTATTTTTTTCTAAAAAATATAATCCCATTAAATTTAATTCTCGTCAAACATATTTTTTTTGACTTTTTTTTTGTTTTATTGACTAATTTATAATTATTATTTTGATAATCAAATTTATTTATGTTTCACTAATACTCTTGTAAATTGTAGATGACCAAATTTTTTCTTCGAATACGAAATTAAATTACAATACACACAAAAAGATAGTTTAATTTTTTATTCTTTAAACTAAGGAATGAAAGAAAAAAACAAAATAAGAATAAGAAATTTAAATAATTATAATAAAAGAAGTCAAAAAATAATTTATGTATGAAAAAAATTAAAATATACCTTGAACTTTGATAGAAGAATTATATATACCCCTAAATAATTTTTTAAAAAAAAATTAGAAGTAATAAATATAAATTTAAAACTATTTTTTTAACTTCCGTTAAATGAAGGGTATATGTGAGCCATTTTATAACGGCAGGGGTATATGTGAGCCGTTTGTATAACGGTAAGGGCACATATGAGCCACTTTTATAACGAGGGATATATCAGCTCCAAATGACAAAGTTGAGGGGTATATCAGACCTTTTTCCCTTGTATAGTAGAATAGTGAGTTACGAGTATTCCTTTATTTTTATTTGAGTTTTCTTGTGTATTACAGCACATTTGCAAGGAGTCGTTTTACTTGAATTTTAAAAATAATATTTATTTTGAGATAAAAAATTTTATCAACAATATTTGGTTTTTAAAGAAAGTATAGCTCTTAAAACTATAAATGATGATATCATAATTATTTAAATATTAATACAAAGTATAGTAACTAATAACTTTTTATTAATAATATTTGCTAAAAAATTTGTAACAAGGCAGTGAAAATAACATTTAGAAATTACAATATTGTGCTGAGAATATAAATCGATAAATCAGTTTGATATCTTTATGGCTTATGGGCTATGGGCAAAGTGGCAATTTCAGGTCTCCCATTTAAGTCAAAGATAACTATTTTTAAATATATTTTTGTTTATTTTAATTATTTATTATTTTAAGAATATACTTTTATTTTATTTCTTATTTTATATATAAAGATTATGTTATTTAAAAATCAATCAGTAAGAGTAATGTGAGAATGTCAATCATAATATATTTGCTCATTTTTCTTTTATTTATCCGTAAAGTTCTAATATGTATATTTTTCAAATATTTTTTTTCCAACTCTAATAATATAAATATTAAGAGTTGTTTAAATAATGAATCTTTATTAATGTCAACTTTAAATGATCACCGATGAATTCAGCCCAAAAATATATCTACTACGAGTAACGATGTTCATTCAAAAAAAAAATCATAAGATCAACTTAAAGTTATTTATTAGTAGAAAACAAATACAATCAAAGTAGTACATTAATTGAAATATAGAGGTAGAAATATTAAGATTATGCGTCGATAATCAATTTCAATAAATATAGAAATATCTAACTTAATTTTTCATAAAGCTCAGGTGCAAGGCGAGGTGTTATTATCACTTCTACCGGATTCACCTTCGGCATAGTCATGCCAATTCCTTCTTTCATATCCAAAGGCTCATTCGATGGAGTTTGGTAATTGAAACCTTGGATCAAATGACCTATCGTTAGGTGTTCCATTTGTAGCGCGTAGCTTATTCCAGGACAAGATCGTCTTCCAGATCCAAATGGAATGAACTCATAATCTTGACCACGAAAATTAATATCGGTATTGAGAAATCTATCTGGATTGAATTGTTCAGGATTTGGCCATACTTTAGGATCTAGTTGTAGTTTCATGACGTTCGCGTATAGTCTAGTGCCTTTAGGTATGTGGTACCCGCTAACAACACATTCCTTTGTGTTTTCATGCGGTACTAACAAAGGGCTCGGTGGATATAAACGTAACGTCTCCTTAACGATGGCTTGAAGGTACACTAAATTCTTGATATCATTGTCGTCTATCCATCTAGCCTTACCAACTTTTGTGTCGATCTCTTCTTGAGCTTTCTTCAAGACGTGTTGATTGTTTATCAACAATGTCATTCCCCAGTTTATGTGATGAGGAACAGTGTCTGCTGCATCCATGACCATACTCTGAAAAAAAATTACAAGTTAGAATTTTAAGCTAAGAGTTTTTATTCGATTCTCTTTCAGTATAATCAGGGGTGGCTCGACAGTGTTAAAAAAAAGACATGTGCCTTAGATCTCTAATTTTAAGAGGCCTCATTTTTAATAATAATAGGTTATAAGTTATTATTTTTTAACAAATATAGATTACTATTGGTAGAAAAAGTAAGCTTTTTATGAAAAATATAGAAATTATTAGAAGAAATTTGAGTACTATATCTCATGAAAAATAATTTAAAATAAGAGTGGTTGTATTATCAATTGAAAACTAGAAAAAATCAATTATATAAAAATTATTAACAATTCAAGTTTAAGGCTCTGTTTAATTTTTGTTTTAGGCCATTAATATATTTGCCGCTCCTGATTATAATCGAAGGGATCGTTTGTTATCTTGATCTCGACATTACAAATGAAATATCATATTTAATTTTGTATAACTTACTTTAAGCTGAACACAAAGTAAAGAAATAAACGTTACTATCAACACATTATATTGATTATTTCACATGTCATGAACTTTGGTTCTCTATTAAAACTTTCCTTAAGAGTAACTTTTATGTCAAAGTCAAATAAAAATATAGTACATCCCCTTGTTTTATTTTCACGTGGCACTTTTCTTTTATTTTAGTCTGTTCCGAAAAAAAGTTACCTTATTAGAAAGGGAAAATATTCAAGTATTTCGTTAATTTATGACCAAAATTTCAGGGACACACTTATACCATACTAAGGTCCTATTACATCCTGAACTTATTTTATAAGTAATTTTCTACCCCTTTTCAGCATACGTGGTACTAGCTTGAAGAAAAAAGTCAACCAGCGTTGAACCCACAAGATAGTGTCACGTAGGCCGAAAAGGAATAGAAAATTATTAATAAAATAAGTTCAGAGATAATAGGACCTTAGTATAGTATAAGTGTGTCTCTAAAATTTCGATTATAAATTGAGGAGGTACTTATGCATTATTCCTATTAGAAATAATTCAACTTTAAATTCTTCTATATATAAGTATCCTATCCAATCAAATGATGCGATGAGACATGCAAATAAAGTACCAAAATGTGAATGATCCGGACATTATTATCAAGTCAAATAATGTGACATAAATAAAAATGTAAAGGATAAAACTTACAAAAATTGTTGCTTTGATAGCGGTTTCACGAGAATGACCTTCATGGAGACGTTCGTCGCTCATTTTTGAAAGCATTACGTCAATGAAATCTCTTTCATATTCTCCATCTCCATTGACCTCCGTATTCCTCTTCACATGCTCGTCTAACCATCTCTGAGAAATCGAATCGATATCCTTAAACGTCTTCTTCATCAACTTTACATGACCTTGAAAATCTATCCATTTGAATAACGGAATCGGGAACGCATCCCACAACACAAATTCCATTGACAGAACCAGAAATTTCTTAAAAGTTTCTCTAAATCTCTCCACTTCTTCATCTCCATCGCCTCCAGATTCATAATTTTTCCCTGCTATCATTTTCACAATTAGCCCAAAATTCATCTTCTCCAACCAATCGGTTAAGTTTATCACTGATTTCACTTCACTATTTTGAATTCGAGAATTGAGATTTTTGATTTCGTTTCGAATTTTCTCGATCTTCATATGTTTCAATTTCTCCAGACGAGAGTTGGATAAAACTTCCTGAATTATTAATTTTCTTATGTTTCGCCAGTAAGATCCGTAATTAGCTAGAAAAAGTATGGCGTTATTGTACCCAATGTATTCGTCGTAGAGACAAGCTGGACGATTCGCGAATACGGCGTCGTTTTTGGTGTAACATTCTTTTACGGCGTCGTAACTGCTGATTACTAACATACGGTGAAGTCCGAGTCGGAAAGTGAAAACAGGACCGTATTTATCGGCTAAATCGGAGAGTTTTCAAGCTAACGGACGATTGTCACCGTCGTTGAAGTAGAAAAGATGACCAATTACCGGCCAAACTCCGGCAATTTCCGGTGGTAATGGTAGTTTTGATGATTTTTTCGTCGATAGGATGAAGTAGAAGAGGAATACGAGTGTTAACAGTGCGACAATGGCGGCTTCCATGGGAGAAAGAAGAAGAAGAAGATCAAATTTCATGTTTAGTAAGTTATTATGAGTATTGACGTACAATTATGATGCATGGAACTTGTTTTTATAGTGTCAACTACTAGTTGTCACTACGAAAGGCCTTCGATTCTTCAATTCGATTTAATTAAATTTTGATTTAGTTTTTTCGTATTTGGCTTTAAAAAAGTCGCATCATATTTCAAATCAAATTAAATCGCTTTGTTTTGATTTTTTCTATTTCGATTCGATTAGTTCAATGTTTTTAAATCAATTTTTCGGTGTGATTAAAAATAAAGAGAGAATATGATAAAGTAACAATTGTTATTCTCTTCACACTCCGAATCGAAGTATCGAAAAAAAAGAACCGATACCGAACTGAAATACCAAAGAATATAATATTTTTCAATTCGGTTCGATTTTCAGTATTTATGCTCACCCTACTTGTCACACCAATAATGTCAGTACTCTTTCATTTTTAATTAGATATTTTGATTTTCTTCTTTCGGATATTGAATTGCACAATACTTTTTTATGTGAATTTGGAATTATATTAAGATTACTTTGATTAATTTTTAAAGTTAGATTAAATAGAATCATTCAATAATTTAGATATCTAACCGTTATATGAAAAATATAATAAATTGTTATTTTTCTCATATTGATGGTATGGAAAAAATTAATTTTAAAATATTAGTTAAAATTTATGTAGTTTTATTCTGATAAAACGAAATATGACAAGTAAAGAAAACTAAGAGAATATCGAATATCGATTGAGTACTATACTTCTGTCTTTAATATAGTGTTTTTTAAAGTTAGTTACTTTAAACTATTAAATCTTTTTAGAAGTTCAAAACCAAATAAATGTATATATTTTTTCCATTTCATTTTTAGTTATTCCCTTTCAAAAATATAAATACTACTTTAATTATATTGAAATGACAGATCGCAATATCAATATAATAACTATATTTAAAATGTTAAAAATACCGTGCATATAAATTATTAACTTAAGTTATAAATGTTATTTTAAATTTATTCGCGTTTTTCATTTTGATATTTAAAGTTATGAACTTTTGGCTGTTTCTATTTAAATATTGAATAGTAATATGATTGATAATTTTAGAAATGAGTGATTGATATTTTACACTCAACGTCAATCACTAAATCATTTTCATTAAATGTACGCGTATATACTTAAATTTCAAGTATTTATGCATGAAATTATGATATCAATATTTTTAAATAATTTTTTTTTCTCTAGTAATATGAAATATTAAGAGTAGTTTAAATAGGATTCTAGAACTATTCACATTTTTCATTTTGATTATTGAAGTTTTGATATGGCTATTAACTTATTTTTAGAGTAAGTGGTTGATATTTTACTCCTAATATCAATCACTTATTTCTTAAATTATTTTTCATAAATATATGCATATAATAAAAATTTTAACTATTTATGCATGGACCTCTAATATCTACATTTTTCAAATATTTTTTTCTTCTTCTAATATTATGAAATATTGAGAATAATTTTTATCCAACAAATCTTCATCATTTATAATATGCATGTTTTTTTTTAATAATATCACATGTTTGTCAATAATTTGAAGGGATGGATGCTTAAATTGATAATATTGAAAGGACATATCCCACTATTATATTGACTATATTCAAAATGTTAATAATAGTGTCCATAGAAATAATTAACTAAAGTTATTTATAAACAGTATCCTAGATTTATTCATAATTTTCATTTCGATATTTGAAGTTTTGTTTTTTGGGTTACTTTTTATTTAAATATTGAACGGTAATATAGCAGATAACTTATTTTAGGAATAAGTGATTGATGTTTTACGCCACTTATTTCTTAAATTATTTTTCGTAAGATATATGTTTGTATTCAAGTATTTTTTGCATGCAGTTATGATATCAACACTTAAATATATTTTTTTCTAGTAATATGAAATATTGAGATAGTTTATACAACTATTCTTCATCATTTATAACGTTCAATTATTTTGGATAATATCACATGTAGCTCGTCAATAATTTGAAGGTGTGGGACTTAAATTGATCATATTGTAAAAGAAATATCGCACTATCAATATATCAATTATATTCAAAATGATAATAATACTATCATATAAATTATTTGACTAATGTTATAAATAGTATTCTAGATTTATTCACATTTTTCATTTTGATATTTGAAGTTCTGAACTTTGGGTTATTCTTATTCAAATAGTGAATAGTAATATCATAGATAACTTATTTTAGTAATAAGTGATTGATGTTTACTCCTATAATCAATTACTTATTATATGTGGTGTGTATAATTAAATTTGAAGTACTTATGCATGAAGTTCTGATATCAACATTTTTCAAATATTTCGTTTTCTCTAGTATTATGAAAACGAAATATGACATGTTGCTTGTTTTAAATTGATTAGGCATAATACATATATTGGATTCTAAACTTGGCTTCAAATTTTAACTTTGACCTCCAACTTTCATAATGCACAAACAGACACTTTAACTATCCAACTTTTAAATAAATAAACACATGAGTCCTATATGACACAAACACGTAGGAGACCACGTAGAACCAAAAATGATATGTAGGACATGTGTGTCTGTTTGTTCAGTTTTATACAAGTTTAAGTATCTACTTGTGCACATCCAATGTTGAAAGACCTAAATATGATTTGAAGTCAAGTTAAATGGCATATTTCTGTATTATGCCAATTGATTATATTGAAAGTTACATATCACACTATCAATATATTGACTATATTCAAAATGTTAATAATATTGTCCATATAAATTATAAACTAAAGTAATAAAAGTTGTCCTACATTTATTCGCATTTTTTCCTTTTTGATATTTGAAGTTTTGTTTTTGGAGTTATGTTTACTCAAATATTGAATGGTAAAATAATAACTCATTTTAGGAATAAGTGAATAATGTATTACGCCTAATATCAATCACTTATTACTTTAATCATTTTCATAAGATATATGTATATATAATTAAATTTCAAGTATTTTAGGCATGCAATTATGATATTAACATTTTTAAAATATCTTTTTTTATTAAGTAATATGAAATATTGAGTGTAGTTTATTCAACAAATCTATATCATTTATAGTGTTCAATTTTAATATTTTTTTTGGATAATATTATATGTAGATTAATTTGAAGTGTGGAGACTTAAATTGATCATATTGAAAGGAAATATCGCACTATCAATATAATAATGTTGCTCATCATATAAATTGTTGACTAAAGATATAAACGATATTCTAGATTTATTCACATTTTTTATTTGGATCTTTGAAGTTTTGAACTATGGGTTGTTTCTATTCAAACATCGAATAGTAATATGACAGATAACTTATTTTAGAAATAAGTGATTAATGTTTTACGCTTAATATAAATCACTTCTTTCTTAAATCACTTTCATAAGATATATGTGTAAATAATTAAATTTCAATTTTTTATGCATGAACTTTTGATATCAACATTTTCCAAATATCTTTTTTTTTTCTAGTAATACAAAATATTGAGAGTAGTTTAACTATACAACAAATCTTCATCACTTGTGAAATTTTTTTTAAAAAAAATATCATATGTAGTTTGTCAATAATTTGAAGGTGTGGGGACTTAAATTGATTATATAAAGGACCTATCATATTATCAATATAGTGACTATAGTTGAGACAAAAAAAGCACCTTCACAGAAATGTTCATTCATAGATGACCATTATTGATCATCAATGCCTTCGTACAATCTCTAATGCCAAATACCAATTGAAACCTTCTCAGTTCCAATTTACCTTGTTTTGGGTTCCGTCAGTCGGGATTACGATTTTTAGTTTACTTTGTTGAGATACCAATTGGATTCAACTAATACCACAAGCGATAACTTACACGAAAGATGAGAAGAAATGAAATGACTCTCTAGAATGCTTCATAGCTTTCTGAAGATTAGATGTGGACGTTAACACACCCATCCGTAGAAGTCTACTCCACATTTGCTTTTGTACGGAAAGATTGGTAACTGATACCAATTTGTTACGATCCAACCCACCAGGTTGTGTGAGCACCTACTCTAACACCTAAGTAGGTGAACCCTCGATTTCTAATAACTAAAAATAATGCGAAAGATTAAGAAAACGAAGATAAAATAATTTCATGTAGATTTATAAATAAGACTTTTGGAAACAATTCTAGTTAAGACTTGTAAAATAACTAACAAAGATCTATTCTAAACATCTACAGGAGCTTCTAAGATTACAAGATATAAACGAAAAAGCAAAGACACAGCTCCCATCATGCGAAAGGAAAAATAGAAGTTGTTGGAGATTATTTTCGTCTTCACCTAATGAAACAGCACCAACCCTGCATCCAGACTATGCCAAAAAGGCATAACAAGAGTAGTGTCAGTACAAAACCACACGTACTGTAGGCATCATCGGTCAACCCGATACCCACCGCATAATATAAGAAATCAACCAGTGAAAAACATACAACAAGATTATTTGTTTCTCTACCTTTATATTTTTAAATAATTGAACCGAACCAATTGATACTTAGACCTAAAACAAACTGATGACACCATCTAATATTCACCTAAACAGTTAACATTCTGATCAAAAGGAGGCCCAATATTAGAAAGACTAGAAAGCCCAAAAATATGGCCCATTTAACTTCACTTTACACAAGGGTTGTTCATGGATCCTTTAGAATTGACTTTTAATTAAAATTAATTAAAATCAAATGTAATGCATATTTATTGATTTAATTATTGTTGTTTCGTTCGTTATATTCAAAATTATAAGAAAAATTCACCTTCTTTTCTTCGTATAAAATTAAATAAATTTAATCCTTTGCTAATTTGTAATCCTTTATTATTCCATTCATTATAGTAATAACTATAGTTTTCTTGAATCATTTATAGAAAATATTTTGAAATCTACAAGGCCTACTAAAGAAAATCACTATATCTACAAAAAAGTTACTAAGTTCATTCGAAAACCTGAACCTTTATTCAGCGCAGTCGCAACCCAAAATCACAATAATTAAGTGAAAAATCCACTAACTCAAACTTAAACACTTTACTAAGCACAATGGGAATACTAAAAAATTAAACAAAAGGTAGGATCATTAAAAGATTCGAATACATCAATTGCATCATCATTCTACCTAATTCTTATGACTCAAGGGCTTAAAATATTCCAAAAAGCAGTGATATTGCAATCTGATAACTGATAATTAAGTATCCCCCTAATTTTTAAAATATTATTATTATTGTTATTATTAAATTAAAACATAGACATCCATTTGAGTGTCCTTCCATGTATTTTTTTTTATAGTAATAAGATTAGCTTTAGACAGAATATAATGCCTAAGTCATTGTCAATCGTTATGATTAATATGTTTTGGAATTTATTATTGAGTCGGTTCTATTCAAAGAGGTATTCATATTTTTTTTTTCTAATTACAATAATCTCTTTGAATTTGTACCTTATGGATACATTAAAGAGTATCTCATTTACACTATAACATAAATTGAATACATTAAAAACTTGCTTAGATACATTAAACACTACCTCAAATACAATATAAAATAAATCGGATACTAGCTCGAATATATTAAATATTGGCTCGGATACATTAAATAATTTAGGAGAGAAATAAGGGATTTTAGAGGTTTTTAGAAATAGAAGAAATATTAGAAATAAGAGAAACATAAGACGTGCATTTTAGTAATTTTTTATACGTAAATTTAGCCTTTTAAAGTATATCATAGCAAAACGATAAACATAATTGTAGTCACGGATTCAAAATTTGAATTTTATGAATGGTGAACTCTTGCCTTGGCTATTTCACAAAGGGAAATGAAATTGTTCTTGAATAATAAAGTTAAAATTTTTGAAATAGAAATGCATTTTCATGTTCAAATCCTTTGCAATTAAAAATAAAATTGTTGGGAGTTTCACCTCTTACGATGAACCTGTAATAGGCAAATTCAAATTTAATATGACTATATATGAATATCGAGCCCTAAATAAAAGCAAGGAATACTATAATTGAAATATAAAGTGTTGCTTGCATGAAAAGGAGGGTTTAACAAATTGCTTAATTCACAACATAAAGTGAGCACTTTTACAAAAGAGCCATTGCCACTAGCTACTATTATTGCAAGATGAGGCCAATCACCTTTTAGCTAATCTTTTGAGTCTTTTGTTGTTGTTGAAAGATATAGGAAGGGAAACTTGAAAATAAAGTGGGAACTAATTTACAAAAGCTAAAGAGCACCAAATTAAAAAAAAAAAGCAATTTAATTACCCAAGTGAGAAGCAATGGAAAAGAAAGTTATTCACAAGGACCAATTAGATGTGCATGCCTTATTTATTTACCACCTGCAAAATTCAAATTAAAGAGGATCAATTATAAAGTTCATTGACTCATTATAATAGTGGCATGAAGTATATATAAAAAGTAGATATTATATGTTGAATACATTTAGAATCGTTTGATAGTTGGTTAAAATTATGCAGGTATTAATAATGTAAGTATCAGTTATGCATATGCTAATGATTCCATCTTTTATTCTACATAAGATAATACACAGATTCCCTCATAATTTGTACAGGTATTAATTATGTTGATTCGTAAATTATCAACCAAACATCACATTCATTTTACACGTAAACAACTTATTTTGCTAACTAGCTAGCGAACGTTGTATAACTTGTATAAACTTAATTAAATTATAAAATTCTTCTTTTCTAGCTACGAAACAACTTTTTAATTAAAATTCTGATTTCATCGCTGATGAAATGATAAGATTCTTTCTTTACTAGCTATTATTATTGTTGTTATATTTGACTCATCATACCTTTTAACAAGTGGTATGAAGTATAAAAGTAGATGAGCATGATCAAGATATACATAAAGATGAGGCTAATAACCTAAAAAGAAGAGAGTATACTGACCTTTCTTTTCACAAAGCTTATTTAGAACAGAAAGGAATACAATGAGGAGTGCCACACCAGCTATGAGCCCAATTGTAATTGCTAGTGTCTTTTCAACATCTTCATCTCCTGCAATTTTGTATATTCCCAAAAATAGAGATAATTACGAGTCTGAATCATTCGATCATAAATTTACAAAATAAGTCTATTCAAACGTCTAGAAGGTAAGTTAATCACCGTAGTTCGACAATAAAGAATAGAACATCTCTAAGAAAACAAAGAAAGTTACCACAACATATGTACAAAGTGTGTAAGTAAATAATATTTTATACTAAATATACACACAACACATTATACATACTCATACACAACATATACATGAAAAAATATAGCGTTTATTTTGATTACGTTGGTAAACTAATTGATCGAACAATATACATCGATAACTATCCCTATTATGTGTACTTCTGATTGTTGGTTAATTCAAACACTAATTAGTTTGTATAACATACATTTTATCAACTTACCTATTCAATGAATATTTTGTATCAGCTTCTCTTTCAATTATAATAATTCATATGATTGAATCTAATTTCATTTTGTAGTGCAGACTTCTCCTTCAAGTATATATTAGGAAAGAAATATGACCATTGGTGAAATTTTATGTATAACAAATATATGTAGACATAGAAAAAGAATTTTACGAAATATATATATTTTTTCAAATGTATATATACAATTATGTTAAATCCTCTTGATTAATCCTTCTTCAGTTTATCTATTTATATTTTGATTTTTCTTGATGAAATTTTTGATTCCGCCGCTAATGTTACTACCTTGTATATATACCTAATAAATTAAGATCAAAATTTGAATCAATGTGTGGTATGAAATTTTTCTCTTTTCAAGTGAAATTTCCCAATAAATTAAAGAGTGACAAATAAGATAAAAGCAAGTGGAATATTTTGAGAACCACAATATTGTGAAGTTGCAAGTGGAAGAGTGACCACATTTTCTTTTGTCATGACTTATTAATTGTAAATTTCTTGGAAGTTCTTTTGCATTTGGAAAATGACAATAAGTCAATGCATGGACTAACAAGTAAAATATTTATGTTAGATAATTATTTACAAATAATATACTAACAACTAACAAGTGTGACATATAATGATTGTTTTTTGTTGAATGATGTCTAACTCTCAAATTATGATTAAGTGATTATGCAATAAAGTTATGCTTAGTGTACATAAGATTATCTAATTCTATCCGTAATTAAAAGATAGAGGCGGAAGCACAATAAAAAAAAGATAATCTCAAATTCTAATTCAATTATTTGACCTAAAAGTCAGTTCATGAAGTGAACAGTGCTCAAAATCATATTATGAGACTCAGTTACATCGACGTTGAAGAATTGACTTGAAAATTCTAACAACAACCCCCCCCCCCTCCCCCTTTCCACACAAACCCAAGCCTACTAATTAAAGCGTGAATAACATAATATAAGATTCAATTCGAGTAAATCAAAAGTTGAAATGGATCGGACTACCCTGATATAATGATTAGAAATTGATCTTGAGCTAATTTAAGTCAAATATTAATTCATAAACTGAGAATTGTCTAATACCATGTAAAAGACAAATTAATCTTACTTGGTCTTTCTTTTCTATTTTCTTCCAATAATTCGACCTATCCCCAAAAATTATCGATTAATTCACCAAAATTTATTCAGATATAGATAATTTTTTTTGATTTTCTTAATATATTGGAGGTTATCATTAAGAAGGAATAAATCACTCCTAAACCATAATATAGAAAATAAGCTCTTCCAATTATTGATAAAAAGGAAGAAGGAAAGAAATAGTAACACTACTTTTTCTTTTCCACTTTTACAAAATTTGAAAGAAAATAATAATAATAAAGCAAAAAAGGACATAAAGAAATAGACTTTCTTCATCCTAACCTCTATGCTTACTCATAGCCAACCTAAGAGAACCCTCCCTTAATAGTAACCTAACCTACCTTTTATTTAATTAAGGGTTTAATTAATTAAAGTTGTATTAAATCACCTTACACCTATATAAAATAATTACCCATCTCAAGAAGAAAAATAAAATAAATAGTATATCCCTATCAAATATTACTATACTTGTAAAAAAAAGAAAATAAATTTCTTAATTACAAATAAAAAGTTATATATTTTATATAGTAAGAATAAATGAGTTTTAAACAATTTATACGACACTCTACACGAATATTTATGATCTATTTTGAATAATAAGTTTAAAAAATTATATTTTTTACTTTTAAACGTTATATATCACTATCCAAAATTCAAACACCATAACATAAACGCAAGTCAAGTATTACTTTCTAGTCCCATTTTCACGTCCAATACTCAACCAATAAATTATCGCTATGTCGACAAAATTTTGTCAAATCTAAATATCAAACCTTAATTCAATTATCGACAATAATAATCTAGTGTGATTTCACATGTGGAATCAGGTAGAATATACGAAATCTATTTCCTGTATGTATAAAGTAAGAAAATAATTTATGATAAACTCTCAACTCAAAATAGACATAAAAGCAATCTTACAAATTTCTCGTGACCATGCATGAAAAGTGAAAACGTTGTGTAACTTAAATTTACCGTAAAAAAGTTAGTGAAAAATAACCGCTTAGTTATCTATCACATTTTTACTAACAAAAGCCAAATAAACATAAAGATATAACTCATGCACCACCAATTATTATGGCGGAGCCGCTTACCGCTTTTAGACGTGAATCCACGCTCCGAGAACCGCGCGTAGCATTTTGATAAAAACATATCTCCCCAAGGTGAGGACCCACACTCGCTTTTCAACCGTCTGATCGCCTCCGATAAACAATCATCACACTCACTCATACTCAAATCTTGCGTACACTGCGCTACACCGTGTATTTTCCCTGACCCGGCAACCCGAAAATATTGACCCACAGATGATAAATACGTCAAAACGCCGTCGTTTCGGGTCATCATATCCGAATCATCCATAATGGATGGTCCACATTTATGCATGACAATTGCTTTGTCTTCAATCCCAAGAAATGAAACATTATCGTACTTTATAAAACATCCATCCAGCTGTAACGCTCCGCCACACGAGACGGGGCAGAGCGTTCCAAGCTGAGTCAGTGCCGCGGCGACACAGTTATGACAGTCAGTACTGCTTAAGTCGCCGCGGCACTGGAAAAGACCGTACGCCACGTCGTACTGGGTCGAACCGGGCATGGATATCTTGAAATTGTTGAAATTTGACATTGATGCTGAGTTGACTAAGGAACTGAGTAGCGAGTTGACGTTCGACTCGTAAACCGTGCCCGGATTATATTTTTGTTGTGTACATCCACCGTAAACGAAAGATTGTATCGACGAAGCGTTTGATTGGTGAACGAAGAATATAATTATCATACAGTAAACAAGAAGAACATGATGAAGAGAATTTTTTTTAATACAAACTTTCATTTTTTTTTTTTTGGTTCTTTGAGGTAATGGGGACTAATGTTCAATATATTTTTTTGTATGGAAATTTTGTGGGGTGGGGGGTAGGGTTGTTTGGTGGAGATTTACGTGAGAAAATGGTGAACTCAAGAAGTATTATTTATGTATGGGATATGGACCATGGATCTATATGACTAGTATAATTAGAGTATGAAAAACAAGAGAGAGAAAAGGAAGTGGTGGGGGATAAGTTTACTACTAGTTTAAAATTAGATGTCCTTTTAGATTTTATATATATATATATATATATATATATTTTACTATATAAAATTATTGGTTAATCTTTTTTTATCTTGAACTTTTAATAATGACAGTCAGAAATGACTATGTATAGAATTATTAGTTAAATCTTTTTATATCTCGAATTTTTAATAATGACAGAGTCAGGAATGACTATATATAAAGCGAAATTGACGAAGGAAGGAATATGTGATCATAAGTTTTCGTTAAGTAGAGATTGTTATTTTAATTTATTGCTATTTTTTTTTTCTTTTTAAACATGAGATTGGTAAGAATACCATAACAAAGGTGGATATAACAAAGGTGGATGTAGATTATTCGTACTGAATTTAGAGTATTTTCTGTGCATAACATAGATTTATGAAAATTACAAATAAATAATAGATATAAATCTATATTTTTAAAAATATAATGAATTAAATATTAAAAATCTTTAACGATTGAATTCGTAGAATTTATAATTTGTGAACCATCTTTTAAACACGAGAGATGTGTAAATGTAAAGTACATGTGATGTAAGTGTAGAATTAACAACCTTATCAACTCACTCAAATAGATATAAATAAGCTTTTCTATATATGAATTTTGAGAATTTTAAAATAAGATAGTTATTTACTAGAATAAGAGTATGACACCAAAGGGGAAGTCTTTGTGTATTGTGGATTTGAGGGGCTGTTATAGATGTGGATTTGTATAAATTTATTTGACATTTTTAATTTTGTATTTTAAGATTTAGATAAGTATATTCTTTATCATATTTTATTTTAAAAAATATATATATTTTCAATTGTTAATCATTATTATCTAAAGTATGTATTTTTTATCTAGTTTTTAAATTTTTAGATTCCATTTTTAATTTAAACCTTGAATATTTCATGTTCAAATTAACTATTAAATTTAAATTATTCAATTTTTGAAATTTAAACTTACATCATATAAATTGAAACAAATCGAATATCGTAATAATGGAATAATAAGTGTTTCTTTTTATATAAGTAACATAGAAGTTGTAATATTGTCTTTATACTGTTTGCAAAAGGCATTTTCTCATTTTGGCTGTTATTGCTTTTTCTAGTGGCTTTCCTTTATGTATTGTACGTTGGTGAATCATCTTGTTCCCTGACTTTTTTTAAAAAGAAATAAATTATATATATATATATATATATATATATTATTTAACTTATAATAACATATTATTTACTTCTTTCGATACTTCGATATTTATATAATAAAATTATAATTCATTATAAATTTCACATTCTTATCAAATCTAAAATATAAAAATCAAAGGTTATATTTTATTTTTGTTGAAAATCTTTCAAATCATTCATTTCATAGCCTGATGGTTGAATAACTGATTAATCAAACGAGAATAAAAATAAATAGTCTTATTCTATGCAAACCTAGCTTTAAGATATTAGAAAGTGTATGATTAATAGATGTAAGTACTCCTATTAAATTTGATCTTAGATGAATCGTATAACGCTTTAAAATTATACGTAATATATTTATATAAATAAGTCTTTTTAAAATAAAATAATGCATCGTTTAATTTTAATTCGACTTTAATGGTATCTGAAGAGTTATATAACCCTTGTTCTTTTTTTTTTTAGGTGTTTCAAATAATTATGTTCTCCATTTTATTATAAATTTAATGTTAACAATTTTATTTGAAAAATTACTTGAATACAATAAATAGCCTATAATCGTTAACTTTTTTTATTTTTCTATAAGAGATATTTCAAACAATATTTTTTTTATATATTTTTTAAACTAGATATCTTTTTGGGAAAATAGGTAGGTATTAGGCTCTAATAGCTTTGGTGCTAAACAATTAGGTGAAGTGTCATTTAACAAGTTAGGTTTAATTTCCTATTTAAAATTTAGATAAAATCTAAAAATGTCGACTGGGATTAAAACTATTTAAAAGGAGGACATACAGGAACCTAATTAATTTAGTTAAACACCTTTCTATTAGTTATCACCTAAAATTATATATAATAGCAAATTATTAATTCAAATTAAATGCTATAAATATACTTTAATTTAATTATACCTTATAGCAAACTATAACTATTTTCGCAACTCTCCTTGGTGGAATCTCGCTGGCCACGCTCGTTTGGTGGCAGTTTCTCTCACCTCTGTCGCGTTTTATACAAACACAAATACATTTATGCGTTTGTATTTGTATAAAGCGAGTGAAAATTATATAAATACATATATTTTTGTTTCCCTCTGTCCCCTATTCCAGATCTCGCTCCCCACTCTCCCTAATATCGCTCGCCACCCTCGCCTCTCTCGCTTATACAAACAGAAATGAAATGTATAAATGACGTTTCTTTTTGTATAAAGCGAGAGAAAATTGTATATACACATGCAAATATATATATTTTCGTCCTATACATTTATAATTATATAATAAAAATAATCCCCTACTAGTTTCTTTTGCCTTTCTCTCTTTCTCATTTTTTACCACTCGATTCAATTGTATATTCCCTGCCCAAGTCTCTTTTATCTTTCTCTTTTTCTCATTTTATACAAATTCATATTGTATATAATCATCCTATACACTTATAATTATACAATAAAAATATTTCCCTGTCAAAATCTCATTTGCCTTTCTCTGTTTCTCGTTTTATACAAATTCAAATTTTATATAATTTCTCTCTTTCTCGTTTTATGCAATTCGTTTCAATTGTATATGTATAACGAATTATACATATATATGTTTGCTATGGAGCGCAATTATGTAAATTTTGCTATAACATAGAAATATAAAATTTGTATTTGTTATATGTGAAAGTTGCACTAATTATTATTGGCTCTTGAAAACCATTTTTAAATATATTTTAACCGGAATTTAATATTAAAACAAGATATCTATATATAAAAAAAAGCCTTATGTTTCTAGTAGTAAATCTCCTATATCATTATTGAAAACTATTTTCAATAGAATTTCATTAGAAATTGGTACTAATAAAAATATTTGTAAGAAACCCGTGTTTATAGTAATAAACTTTTTTTATCTTTATTGAAAATCATTTTTAATAGAACTTCGTCAGAAATTTATATTGATGAAGTTACCCATAAAAACATGACTTTTTGGTTATAAAAATCAATTTTATTTTTTGAAGTTATGTTTATGTTCGCCCTCATAATATTAAAAGACAAAAAATATTATATAACGGGAGAAAATGTACAATAACTAGATATTAAATGTAACAAACTAACAGTAAAAATGGAGTTCGGAGCCAAAAGAAATTGTCAAAAATTTTAAAAGGGCATATCAGTTTTCTTTTTAATTTTGTCAAAATAAAATCGCTCCATTCAAGACGTTTTTACCCTTTTGGTTAAAAAGAAAATTGATATATCCTTTTAAATTTTTTAACAATTTTTTTAACCCTTTTGACTCCAAATTCAGTAAAAATGAGTTTATTCAAGATTCAAAATTCAATATTGAAATTAATTAAAGATGAAGGAAAAAAATGGTAACACACCATCGGTTTGGGAATATTGATTTCTTTTAGATATTATCTTCAAAATAAAGTAACTCCTAAAAGAAAAAGAACTATGATTTTCAGAGGATTTTATTAAAAAAAATTGTATGTTTAGGTCGTTAACTAACTATTTTAATTTATTTGGCTTAAATTATATGTTAGCGTTTTTTTGTACTCAAAATAATATTTAAAAATTATAAAATAATTTAAGACAAAGGGAGTACGAATAAGAATTTAATTTTTGTACACCTACAAATAAATTCTAAGAACGAGAGCGTTGACATAACTGAAAAAATTATTATCGTTTGATATGGAGATCACATATTTAATAGCCCATCGTGATTTATTCTTTTACGAATCATTCATCGCGATAGATTAGTGTATTAGATTGCCCCTTTATTTTGGTTTATACCTTCAAATAAATTAATTTATTTTCACACAAATACATATATCACGCATGAGATAAATATTTTATATCATAATGCTTGTGCTAAGATACGTACATACAATCAATATAGTTACTGCGAGTTTCAGATTTGAGTTTTCAAAATGGAAAAGATCTAGTTGGAAGCATTTCCCCAAAAATGAGTCCTATAATAATGTGCAAATACGAATATGATCTGACTCTAATGTAAATATCGAACCTTACAAAAAAAATCGAGAAAAATAATAGTACTTTCATGAAGGACCATAAATTGATTTCAAAGACTAGTAATAAAAGGGGGGCATTGGCTAGGGATCTTAGGAACTATAGGACACATTAGAGACTTAATAATTTAATGGCATGTGTTAATTAATTGATATCTTTCTTACACTAGCTATATGTTCTATTCATGTAATTTCTATTATTAAAATTATCACCTTAATTAGTAACAAATATTTATTTTCCAAAATGGCTTATTTGGTCTTAACTCTCCTAATTTGAATGGTCATTATGAACTTAAATTGTTAAAAAAAAAATATCTTAAATATTATGCTTGAAGAGTATCACATGTAATCTAGTTGAATTAACATATATTCCCAAATGTTTATCCATTGTACAATAATTAGTTGACACTTAATTTTCACATAAGATAATGATTAGGACATTCAACCAAAAAAATGGTGTTTAATCTATTTCAACTCTTGACTTATTAGTGAGTTATTTGGTAGCTACATATGATATTTAAAAACAAAAATAATAATAATAATATGATTTTGCCAATGACATGCTAGTATATTTTACTCTATATATAGGAGTTTAAATTATATTACATTGCCGGTGCAAATAATTTTTATACTATTGATTATTCAAAGCATATCTAGGTAAGTTTTCTTAAAATATGAAATTATAAATCTTTTAAAAAAAAAAACTTAAAATATGGGATTAATTACATTAGCAAAGGCAAATAAGCAGTAATTAAATAAGCAGTACTTGAATTCTTTGACAAAAAGTAATTTTATCCTAATTCAAAATAAAACTTTTTTGTTGGAATATAAATTAGTCGAGTGCTAAAATAAGTTTCAAATATTTAAACGGAAATCAAAATTAAACAAAAAAAAAACTTCAACTAGCTAGTTTAATCATCATATTTGACAACAACTTGTTGCTTAGACGATAAAAACTCCTCACTTCAAATAATTAAAATTCTAAGTTTGAATTACCAAGAAAGCAAAGATAAGAGCTCCTCGAGAGGGGTTAAAAAATAAAAAAATATCATAATTCATGACTTAACTTTCAACACATATTATATTATTACAGTTTATTCATTTTTACATGAATTTTAACTATATGCGTATGAATTCAATTTTGTTGAGAATATAATTAAATAATAACTAAATGAATTATTTAATTATATTCTCAACACGATCCTCTCGTGCGAATCTGAATTAGTTAAATAGAGTAGCTAACTAAATAAATTTGTTAATAATTCATCGCTTATTCATAGCTAAATAAATTAATACAATTTTGCCTCACGATTTCATAGTTTTCTTTGAGTGATCTATAGTATTATTCCTATAATAACTTTCTTTTCTTTATCTAACTTTTTAAGAAATTGTGATCAAATCCCATGAACTTACACTCCCACTAATTAATTTGATTGATGGAGTCCATTTCATCAAATTATATTATTATCATAAGAAAAGGCAGACAATAATTCCCAACTAAGGTTGTCTCTTGTTTAATTTATTTGGAGCAATTGAGGAAAAAGAATAAAGGTACATTCTTTATTCTTTGTTTATGTTGATTGATAAATAATTGCAAAGGTAACGACACATAACCAATTAATTAATTAGTTCATATATCTTATATCATATAGTAAATACTTCCCATGGTTGCTTCAATTGGTGGAAAAATTAATTTATTACGCTCAAGTTTATACATAGACATGATTAGCGACAGAATCATAATTTTTAATAAGGAATTCAAAATACGAAAAAATAATTATATAAAATAATTTAAAAAAAAAGGTTCAATATCTACTATAAATACATGGAAAATAATTTATCGATATTTAATAATATAATTTTCTGTCTAAATAAGTTAAGGTAAACCTCATTAATCCTATCTGACTTCGTTCCTTACGAGTGGAATAAAATTATGAATTAAGATATGAGATAATTTATTCTATTATTATAATACAAATAGTAAGATAAATAATTTTGAAATTAACGAATACTTGCTGACTAACACATAATTAGGAAATAACTATATATACTATTTCGAAATTATTATCTTTTATCTCTCGTATAAAACGATCGAAAAAAGGTACATGAGAGTTTGAATTGATTGATGACCAAATTATGTCCATTGGGACTCACTTTAATTTTTCTATGCATAATATTTGACTTGACTATATATTATATTGACTCCCTTAAAACATGAAACTTGCTTTATGTCTCTTTTTTTCACTTTGTCATTGGGGGTGGGGTTGATTTATCTATTTCTTTTGAATTTATTTATTTATTATTGATAATGATTTTGAATATTAAAAAAATTATTATATTCATATTCATATCATAAATAAATGATAATATTTATTTATTATTGATAATGATAATATTTATTTATTATTGATAATGATAACATTTCTTTATCACTCTAGCAATTCTATTGTGCTACTTAAGTATATAGATTCAAGAGTGTAATAATTGATTACTCCATCGAAGTAAAAAATTATATTCTTTATTATGTTATTAATTATCTTTTTAAGTGTTTTTATATCTGATATATTTAAAATCACAAAAAAATAGTTAAAAATAAGTACATATCTTTATTAAAAATCACACCAAAAAAAAGTCTCACACTTCCAAAAAAGGAACATCTTTAACACTTTTAGACAATTTTCACATAAAAAATGAAGAGAAGTGCAAGTAATATATAAGATTATTGAACAAAACTTTTTACATGAATGTTTTGATTTTTATTTTGAGCTAAATATGAAAATACATAACATGAGTTTGGATTATGACATTTACATGTAAATTTGTCAATTCTTCTCATAGGTGTAACATACATATAATGGTCTCAATCTATCATGTCTTTTCATTACTTAAATTTTTGAGCTTTGGATATTTGTCTTTTATTTCATGCACATGGCCACATAGTTTTGTGTTTTTCTCCATATTAGTTTCGTACCTTAATGTCTTTGAATTGGTCTCTAGCCACATAACTTCTTTTAAAAAATTTTCTTTCGTAATATATATACGTGCTTTTTAACTTGGTTTCAATTGAAATGTATGTTTCTAATATTGAATATGCATAAGTAGACGTATACATCCTATACGATTATCTAATTTTTTATTTATAAGATTGAGTAATATATGAATAAATATTAAACTCGAGTCTGACAGAAAGATAATTTGTAAGGGTGTTTTTTTTTTCTCTCTTCTTTTAGTTCTTTGATATATTAATTTTGCCCAATTTCTTGGCGAGTATAAACAAATGTTAGGGAAATTTCTTTTTTTATTGATTGGATCAAAGTACAAAGGTTTGATTTCGTGTGAGATCATGTAACTCAATCAAGACTTTTTATATACATGATTACATACTTCAAAATGAAAATTTGTCTTTAATTTGGATACATAACAAATGCCCTCGCCTACATCGGCATTCTCTCGTGGTATTATAAATACATGTGAATCATACCAATCAGATACATACGAATACATGTATCAAATGTATATCTAGTGTGACTTTCTCTTTGTTTTTGTGTATCTGGTAACAAAATACATGTATCTAAGTGTATTTTCCTCAAAATATGGTAGAAAACTCTTAATTAGTGGTAAGATGCGCAATATTTTTAAAATATAAATAATAATAATATATATAGTAGTAAAGTATGTCTAATTATGTAGTTTTTCCTACTTTTAAAGAGAGAAAATTATCAACTACCAATTTTGGATTTAAAATATTATAGAAATATATTTCAAAGGATATAATATTTACTTTAAAAATATGATAAATAAAATGGCTCATACTTGAAAGATCGATTTTTAGGAAATTTGGCACGTATTATCAATGTGGCCCAATAATTGGCACTAAACAGCCCAATTCCAATTTTGCTCTCAGTAGCCCACTAACATTTCAAATCACATAATATATACATATATATATATATATATACATATATATATATATATATACATATATATATATATATATATATATATATATCTTTTGTTAATATTAATAAACTAGTTATCCGAACGATATATTTGAACCAAAACCCCATTTCAATATGGCATTTTGTAGCAAAATTCTTCACCCATTAACAATACATGATTTTTTCACACCTATTATTTCAAAGGAATATTCCTTCCATATTTATTATTTTTTTTCTTATACGGTGAATTAATTATATATTATCTCACTAATTAATAATTTCATATTAAATTTCAAGTCAAACACATGATACATATTGTTTTACTATCAATAATCAATTAAAACTTAAACGAATTAGATGAATTACATTTTCATGGATTAATTCTACCACCTCCACCTTCTACATATTAGGAAGATCACAAACAAAAGAAGGAAAAATGCAAGTTTCATCAAACAAAAAATAATTAAAGTGTCATATAATAAGAGAAAATTAAATCACCCCATTAATCATTAGTATAAAGAAATAATACTTCACATATTACAAATAAGAGAAAATCCACAAGATATCACTCCATACATAACAAATGTTCTTACTATACATAGTGGCTATGATTAAATCCATTTTTATGAACTTGATATAAATCTGATAATAAAAACAAAACTACATCAATGTTTTTAAAAAAAGTTCCTGTTCAAAATAATTGAGAAATTAAATGAATTAGCTATAATTTGAAATTAATTAATTACTTTTTCTTCTTGGCTTGTTGCTCCTTGGCCATTTGTTCAAATAAGCTACCATCATAAACACCCCTAATTATATCTTTTTTCAGTAATCCATGCTCATCTTTGCAAAGAAAATATAAGATCTTCCACTCTGACAAAGCAGCAACACTGCATAATATAATCACCTTATTAGTATATAAGTTTCTTGCTTAACATGAAGCCAAAAAAAAAAGGGGGGGGGGGGG
>NC_028640.1:1752139-1754392 GCF_001406875.1 Solanum pennellii
AAAAGGGGGGGGGGGGGGTCTATGAGTTTTCTACTTGAATTATCATCAAATATTTATCGAAACCAACATCAAAATATGAGTTGTTTACTTTTCCTACATGAACGAGGGTGATTGTTCAAGTAAAAAGGGTGAACAACTGATAGTTGAGGATTATTTCGATAAACCTTTGATGATATTCATGTAGAAAACTCACTTGATAATTTAAATATGAAATTCAAAAAACTAAGATACAAATTGTTTAAGAAAAGGCTCATCTATGTCATTATTTATTAACTGAAATTGACATAGATAAGTCAAATTTTTAACAGATGAAATAGATGAACCTTTTCTTTAACGTTTTATGACATATTTGAACCTTTTTCCTTCTAAAAAAAATGAATCTTTTTTCAAACGAAAATAAAAACGGAAGAAATCTTACTATCCCTTAGAGTCATTTGGTTGCTTGTTTGCCTTAAGCATATCATCCAATTCTTGGGCTGTTAATGCGTTTCCATTTGAACGTGCATGTTTGCTGAATATCTCTTCAAATTTTTCTTGAACAAATCTTCAAAATGAAAAAAAAAACAATTTTTAGTTCTGCTTTTTAATATTATTAATTAAAATGTATAATATAATGTAGGAGGACTTGTAACTTAATTAGCTACGTTATAATTTCAAATTCTGAACGTAATAAATGATTTTAATTCGATATATTTAAAAATAAAATAAAATAGAGAGACGGATCCATTATTCCGAGGAATGTGTTTACCTTCCTTCATTATCGTAGACCCCACTGTCACTGGTATGTTTGGCAAGTTTGATGTTTTTCACTTCAATAGGAAAGAGTAAAGAAGGCCCTTTTCCCTGTATTATTATTCAATATTATACCGGTAAAAAAACGCATTAATTCTGAAATTTGTGATCTTAAACATATTATATAGTAATATTTTGTGTAACATTTAATAAACAATGTTATTTTAAATATTTTTGTATATAATTTAGACAGATATATGAGACGTGGAGGTAGTGTGGATCGATACGGTGTGAATCGGAGCTACAGGAGTGGGAGTGGAGTGAAGATGATATGTATTGAATAAAAATAGACTATGATATAATTAATGTAGAATGACACTCGTGTAATGTTTTCTTAGAAAAATATTTAATTAATTTTTTGACCGATCAAATATGAAAAAATTTAAAATTCATCTGAAGCAAGGGAGAAGCTTTATCTAACATTAGAAAACACAGTAAAATTAAACTTCAAATGAATTAAATAATGACTTGATTGATCAAACACATGCATGCAAGATAAGCTTTTTCTAATGACATGATAAGTATTTTATATAATTTAATTTTGGCTTATAATATATATGTGAACGTAACTTTGGATAATTGTGCACAACTCGGAGATAAAAAGTAGGAGAATAAATTCATTTAAATAAAAGAGATCTTGATAGAATCATTTCTCGATTTGTTCGTGTCATTTTTATATTAAGCATCTATTTTTTTTCTTTTATAAGTTTGAAATACCATACTTCTATAAAAAGTTGGTTATACTATTGCTCCACTTTGGCAACATTAGGGCCCATTTCTAACCATGCAAACCACTTCTACAAAAACATTTTAGAGAATAATAATACTGTCTCCGTCCATAATTGTTTGACAGATATACTAAAAATAGATGTTTAAAATTAATTGTCAATTTAAACAATCAAGAAATAAATAGTTATTTTTTTCTAATCCTACCCTTAATAATTACTCCATTTTGTTCAATTGAAAAGTTATGTAGACTTTTGATACTCTTGGTATAGTAGGGTTATATTAGTCAAACTACACTTTGTATTAAATTTTCCTTGAGAAGGTGCATGACCTTACCCTGACAAACAATTGTGGACCGAACGAGTACATGAATAGATAAAATTAGAATTTTATAAGGATAATTTTAAGTTATAATAATTGAATCTATATTTAATGTGTATATATATTAAATAAATTTAATAACATGAATATATTATTTAAAATAAATCTATTAAATTTGACCAAATCCACAAATATATTACTTACTCAACACTTGTTATGAAGTGCATTTTTTAATCCAAAGAGTAGAGTAAAAGGTAAATTTAGATTTTCGATTTGATGAAGGATTCAACTAACCTTAAGAGTTTCGATACAAATTCAAATATATTTTACGTTAAAAATAATAAATTCAGATGAATATGTCGTCATCATCTACGAGCTATTGTCTTTTCCTTTACTTCTTTTCTATTTACACCC
>NC_028640.1:1754922-1771346 GCF_001406875.1 Solanum pennellii
CCCTCCCCCTCCCCCTCCCCAAACAAAAAAAGAATAAATAAAACACTTATTCATGCAAAAACTATTTCATGACTTCTATTATACGTCATATTACCTACCTTAGTCTTTCAATATAATATTTTTAATTGTTTTTATTTCTGTTACGATTTTCAAAATGAGAAGCACTTATTAAATAATAGGAATAAGAAATAATAAAGCGTTTATATTCAAATTTACGAATTATGAAAATACTATATTAAAAATAATCTTTAATGATAACGATACTGACATAAATAAATAAAGAGAGACTTACCGGTCGAGTTTTTCGGCTGAGGCCAAAATTAATGAAAAAGGAGGCAAAAATAGAAAGAAAAATATTACTTCCAATTTTCCGAAAACCTGAAAAATAATTTTAAAAAAATTAAAAAGTAAAAGGTGATATTTCACTTGTTATTAAATGGTACACAATGGGTGCTATAAATTAAAGTGGATGTAAATATTATTAGGATTTACTAAATTCTAGTCCACATATTACAATTGATTTTTAATTATATGAATTCAATAATACAATTTTTTTTTAAAAAGGTGGACAGGACCACATATATATTAAATTGAAGCAAAAATTTTTGTAGCGTTAAATTAATAGGTTGGGGTGAATTAGAAAATATCAAAATCGATTAAGATAATAAAGAACGAGTTATTTACTCACTTAAATGTTACTTGAAAGGAAGTGAATTGGATTAGAATGAACAAAAAAAAATGGTTTTAATCTGCTTTATTTTTATCCTTTTATAATCAAAATTTGATTTTATATAATTTATTCGAATACCTAATAAAAAAAAATCCTTATATAATAACTATATGATAAATATGTTTTAAAAATATTTAAACAAATTTCTAGTAAGTTGATTTTGAGTTGCATATCAGCCATGTTTAATCTAAGGAGATAAAATAAGCAGATTATTAACCCGCCTAAACCTAAATAATTAGGCGAAATATGATTTTATAAAATGATTTGCCACCTAATGGAAAAAAAAAGTACTCTAATAACACTATAATTCCGTAATAATAACTAATTATAAAAACCTAAGTATTTTCATTATACCAAACAACTTGAAACTCCAATTTTCCACCACAAATATTTTCTTCAATTATTTACCACAATTTTTATTGTCATGAAGAAACACACAATTCCTTAGAGGCTAACAAAAAATTGGGACTCTTCTCTCCACTTATTCATGAGTAATGCAAATCATAAAAAAGTAATTCGATCTATATACACAGTATAATTTTCACACAGAGAATATTCAAATAGATTCTTCACTCGATAGATATAGAAAAAATAAAAATACCTTGATAAGTTTCCCAAGGGTAAATTATTCCATCGTTATTGATATCGAAGAACATAACATGTTTTTGTAGAGGAGTTGGTTCGATCTTCATAACTCCTGCATATAAAATATAATTAAACGAATTATAGCTCATCAAATTAATCGATCTCGAATAATATGAAAAATATTTTTAAAAAAATTAAAAAAATTTGAATACCTTCTTGGTGAATGTTGTTGGAGGAAGCCATATTTAAAAGTTTGGTTATTTTAAGAATATAATAATGAATAGAGAAAAGAAGATATAGAAGAGAGCAATAAGAATATGGAAGGAATAAAGCAAGTATATATAGAAGTTGATGTGTATTATACAACTTGGAGAAGTATACTATATATATATAAAATTAATTATCACTACTTCCTTCCAAAGGACAGATCTAGGATATCGGGTGCGGGTTTTTAGAAATTTAATAATGTTTGGGTAAATTCTATTTTTGTATTAAGAGATTTATTTTCTTCTTCTAATAAGAGTTGATCGTTGTATTATTTAAGGATGTCCAGCAATACTTATTCATTTTATGAAATTACTAGTTCATAATTTATCCTTATCATTAATTAAAGTTATTTCTCTATTATATTTTTCAGAACATTATATTTATTATATTCAAATGGTGATATAGAAAAATTACCTCTTTAATGAAAATTTTGAAATTCTATTAATTAATAAAATATATAACAAGAATATGAGTGTTTTACCTATTTGTTAGTGTGGATGCGTAGCATGACAGTATCCGTATTATTGAAATGGTTCGTTAGTAGAGATGATTCAACTAATATATTTACGTGAATACTAATTAATCATAATTAATTTAATAAATTTCAAATTTCGAATTTCAAATGATTGATCAAAACTAACAGGTGGCAAACAAACAGAAGCTACAATAATGGGTCACACATTCTATACTTATATTTTGGCCTTGTGTTTACCTAATTCAAAATAATGGAGTAAAAAGTAGTTACCTTTAGCTCGATCTTCTTTATTAGTAATTATTAATAAAGCACAAGGAAAAAATCATTCTTATAAAACTGTTGCTAAATAAAAAGATCATAAATTCAGTAAAAAAAATTAATAAATTTAGCTCAAATTCTATGTATATAAGAATTCGCTTAATATATACTAATAGTTTTATCAAGCATCCAATTAGTAGCCGTGTTTTTAAAATATTAATATCTATAAACTCAAAATTCTAGCTTCGTCTCTGATAATCGAAAAATTTTACAACAAAGTCCTTACTAATATAATTTATATATTGACCATTTTCTCTTTGCTGTTCTGGAAATTCTAAAGTAGGACCAGCAATGCAATTACTGTCTTTTCTCTCTTTCACATCTGGAATTTAGAATCTCTCTTTATAAAAAAATTTAAATTTAATTTTGTTTTCATCTCTTTATTACCTGTTTCTCCCTTTATTATATTAATTTTTTTTAAAAAACTTTACTGATATTTTTTTAACATTATTCTATAAAATATATAACATGTGTTCGATACTTTTGTTTTATATGTGTGTTTCTATGTGTGTGTAGCACTTTTAAAAATAATATAAATTATAAAGTATTTACATTTTTTATTTGTAGCATTACATTCTTCTTTATTTCGTAGTACCAGAAATAAAGCGTCCGTGTAAGCATGGATTCAATATATATTGTTTTATTTATTTTTTAATTTATGTTACATGGATAAAATTAAAAGAGACTACAAGAAATTTTAAAATTTGAAAATTGGTAAGTTCTTAGACGATAGAATACGATTTTCTATTTGAAAGCTACATATATCTTCTTTATAAAGTGGAAAAATGTACGAGTATTCCATCAATTCATGTCCGAAATTTTAGAGACACATTTATACTATATTAAGCTCCTATTACCCCTGAATTTATTTTATAAGTAATTTTCTATCCCTTTTCAGTCTACGTGGCATTAGCTTGAAAAAAAAATCAACTAACGCTGGATCCAGAAGATAGTGCCACCTAGACCGAAAAGGGGTAGAAAATTATTAATAAAATAAGTTCAGGGGATAATAAGACCTTAGTATATTATAAATGTGTCTCTTAAATTTTGGATATAGATTGAGGGGTACTTGTATATTGTCCGTAGTAATTAATTTGATAGTGTCATGTTGGACCATAGTCATGAGAAATTAGAAGACATACTTGGTAGTGTATATCACATATTTAAATTCAGAAACGGACAAAATAAATAAAAAGAAAAGATTAGGTTATGTTGCTTGTTATATTTTAAGAAGAAATCGATTCAATTGATTTGATTTGATTTTTAAAAAGAAAAAGATTTATTTAAATCGAATCATAAACAAAACTTCACTAACTAACACTATCGTTAAAAATAAATTGAAAAGTGATTTAAACCTCTATGCACAAGTGACCCAAAGATAACTATATAAATTGTTCTTTTGAATTTATCTTACGTACATTGTAGTTACAAGTAATAAATAATACTGTAATCTATTTTTAAACTTATTGTAATAGATCTTTTACATTTATTTTCATGGATCTAATTATATATACAGAGTGTGTAATTTTTTTTTTGTAGTATATATTCAGTTTGTTGTCGTACGTTATTTTCCTCATTTTTTTGTTATTAATTTAACTTATTGTATAGATAGTTATATTATTTATAATTACTTTAAAAAATTAGTATAGAAGGTATAATAATTACAAAAGGATAGAAAAGTAGATCAATTGAGTGGATGCTTCTTCAATTGTTTTTATTAATCATGGACTCTTCGTTAGCTATCCAAAATATTGTTCCGTCCGTATTAAAATACTTGTCATAATTATTATTTCTTTGATAATTAAACAATATAAACTTTGATCAATATTTTAAAATATATATTTCCATCATACTAATATGAAAATAATTAAAATTTATAGTACTTCCATATAAACTTTTTGATATTCAAAATTATAAGTTCAATATATCAAATTAATCTAATATTATTTCATGTTATTATAAATTAATTAAATTAACTTTCAAAAAGTGAAACGTAACAACTATTTTAATTCGGTAAAAGCACTTGGTTTGAAAACGTGGAAGCAAACGAACCACAAAAGCAACTAAAACTACATTTATTTGACGTGAAAGTTAAAGCAAGCAATAACAAACATTTATTTGCTTTATTAACAAATAAAGAATTTATACTTTTATTTATTTTTTCTTTCTTTTGGCTTTAGCTTTACAGAAAACTAATAACTTCTAATAAGCAATAACAAAGAAAAATATTTTCCCTGTGTGTGGGGGATAATCTTAGTTGCTGAGGAGTAAAGACTCTTTTTTCGGTTTTTCATTTCATATTCGATATTTTTTTAGAACTCGATTGATTTAAATTCACATCAGAAAGTCATACTTCTGAGACTCTATCAAACGTAGTTTCATACTTGCAGGGATATATCCATGTGCTAAATTTGGAACATGTGAACCCATAGTTTCTTCGTAAAATATAGATATTTTACGTTTAGAATTAATATAATATTATCTACTGACACTCATATAACAAGAGGCTAAATTTGAAATTTGTTTCTTATTATGATATATGAAACTTATGTTTCAAACTTAAGCTCATTTGAAGTATATTTGAGTGTTGAATTGAATCGAAATATCTGAAACAAGCCAAAAATATATATCATATATACCTAATATTAGGTTTTGCTTAAGGCCACAACTTTAACAAAAAATATCTAAAAGCTCTTAGTTGTCAAATATTTGTGGTATCAAAATGGATTATCTTTTATAAAAGAAAACAACTATACATTATGTCATTACCCATTTTAAAAAAATGTCATTTTCGAATAAAACTAAGAAACACTCGATCTTTAGTTAAATGTCTCGAGTCTGATCCCTAATTATGAAATTAATAATGATAAGAAGCATTTTCCCTTTTTAATGGACCTTAGGTTATACAATGCACATGGGCATCTTTTGTTGCGTTTTGATTTGTTGGGTTGGGTGGGGGTGAGGTGGGGTTGGGGAGGTGGTTACTCCTACAACTCAATATAAATATTTACGTGTCATTTGATGTGAGATATAAGGTATAATAATTTCGAAATAAAAGCAAATTATATTATCCTGCGTTTAACTGGAGATATTATGTAGTCCTTAAACTATTTCTACCATAGTAATAAGATAAGTTAAGCTCATATACATAGTAGGATAACTTATTCCGAAATAACTTGAACCTAACCAAACGACCGTAACTTATGACTAAGTTTACTTGAAATCACATGAATATTGTTCTTCCATAACCTAAGAGGACAATCATTTGTAATTCTCAAACAAATTAGACCAAAATTCAGCAAATCATAAATATGAAAACTATAGTTAGCCTTATTCAGAGTGTTGGATAATTGTTATTAAACATCAATCCATCCCATAATTTAAGGAGGATTCAATAAGAAATACAAAACATACACATAGTTATACATGCTACGATACTCCAGAATCGTCTACGTATTCTTTTAAGGTTATATACAACATTATTATCTTTCAGTATTTTATCAAACTTACATAATGCAGCATTTCACAACTAGGCCTTTTTGATCCACCCGGCCTTCTTCATTGCCTGGCAAAAGAAAGTAGTCTTCATTGATATCGTAATTTTGTTCTCAACGTGCTATTTGATCTAACAACGCTCTACATTACTGTAATTGCTCGTATCGAGACTGAGGGAGCCATATAGCCACAAAGTGGAGTCTGGAGATGGTAGAGTGTATGTAGACCTTACCCCTACCTCAAAGGTAGAGAGATTGCTTTCTACAGACGCTCAACTCAAGGCAATATTATATAGAACAAGAGATAATAATAAAAATGAGAAGTACTAGAAGTTCTTTTATATTGATCAACCTAGTAAAGACTCACCATCAGAAGGCTGAGCTAGTTTTCGATTTTGGGGAGACGTCATTTCCTTTTTCAACTGCATCAGTATATCCTCCATTGTGTTTTCCCTCTTCCAGTCAGCAAGCATGGGGAAATGACTTGGTTCTACCTGAGAAACTTTCTCACGCGTAAGCGTACTTTGTTAATATGAAACCTAATAAAGTCGGAAAGAAAGTATGTGGTACTTACCACACCAGTTTCATAATTTACGCAGCTCATGTTAATCCTGGACTGGAACCTTACACCAGGTGGCTGATCCGGATACTCCTTTCCACAAAATAGTTTCAGCTGATAGATGCGCCCTTCGTGTACAGTCTGTCAACATTACATGTCATTATCACAGAAATTTTTGCTTTCCTTACGGTCAAAGTCGGCATGAGTAGCAAGCAATTATTTTGTCAGTCTTGCAAAAACAAATTGAATACGGTAAAGAAATGGATTTTGGGTTTAACTCAGCTCCAAAAGCAAGCTCCGGAGGAGAGGATTGCCCAAAATCATTTAAGAAGACCAATTACTCATGTCATATCTGATGGGGGATTCTTAACACTCCCCGCACTCCCAGACCTCGTTAACTGAAGCATGGACGATAAAATATGGGGGAACATTGGTGAACAAAGAATTGAAATGGGCCTGGTTCTAATACCATGTTGAAGTGTAACCATTTCATCTATAATCTTAAGCCGTCAATGGCCACACTTTTATTATTTAATTATATCCTAAACAAATACAAACTAAGGCACATTTGATAGAAAGACGGTTGTCTTGATTCTAATATTGAGTCAACTCCATTAAGACCTCTAGAGCGGTTTCTAACAACTACAGAAGGATAATTTTCATTTACAAAAGACCATATTTGATTCAAAGAATGCTAAATAACCCAAGTGAGAATTAAGGTCCACCGTATTTTGTCAACGGCCAACTTGTGTTTACTAACAAAATCAATTTTTTTTAATTACATAAATATATGATTCCCACCCACCTAATGCTGACATCTTGTTTCTATCATCACACATGGTGGTTGAAAATCAAGTTATCCATAGCTGGAGGCAGTTACTTCATTGTCATTCTATAGTTCTACTTTCATTTTAAGATTTTCAGCCATACTGCATTGATCGTTCATTTACTTTTTTATGCACCCGTGTAAAACAAATGCAATATGGGCAGTGAATATGGGCAGTAATACCTCCTTAAATTCTTCCACATAAACTAAAAATTAGGAGTCGTTGTACACTAAAATGGCCAAAAAAAAAGATGTGATTACCCATACTGGAAGGTATGCATGCATCTGTAAACAAATTCATGTAACATAGGTTTCCATAAGCAGCTGAACTAATAAGTATGACCATACAGCAGTTCACTTTTTATTCCAATAAGACAATATTGGCTTTTTGACGAGGTTGAATGTGTTGGGTACAGTATCAAGGGGATGAACTGAAACTAAAGTGATATAAGATGTGTAATATTTTCATAATAGTTTCTTATCCAAAGAGATGAAGGAGGTATGTATATGAAGTGTTATAATGGAAGGATGAGTATATATGAACACATGAGAGTGCAAACTGTCAATACCTGTACACTCAATTCTTGCTACTTTTAATGACAAGAATTCACATGAAGTAATCATACCAACGTCACACTCAGCAGACACTGATATACTGATAGATCAACACAAATGCAGGCAGAAGGACTTAGATAACATGTCTACTTTGTTCGTCTTTTTCTTTCTCTTTTCTTTTGTGGTAACTCAAACATTCATAAAAGCAGAAATCAGAGAAGAATAACACTAACAATAAATTCAGAAAAATCCAATAGCTCTAAAAATTGGACAGATGACACCTCCTAAGAATGTTACATGTAGTACAACAAAAAAAAAGATCCAAAACAACCAAACACCTCTGTTACTACAAGCATTCACATGAAGTACTCGTACCTATGTCACACACATCAGACACTGATATAGTGATAAACAACACAAATGCAGGACTTATGTATCATGTCTACTTTGATCGTCTTTTTCTTTCTCTTTTTTTTGTGGTAACTCAACTTTCATAAAAGCAGATATCAGAGAAGAAGAACACTAACATTAAATTCAGAAAAATCCAATAACGCCAAAAATTGGACAGATGATACCTTCTTAGAAAATAACTTTTAGTACAAAAAAAGATCCAAAACAACCAAACACCTCCATTGCTGCAATCAGAAATGTCGAAATACCTTTGCGCCAGCATCTAGAAACATCCCGCTCTCCACCAGTTTTTCAGTCTGCACTCTGAACTATATTTGCTCTCTCTATCTCTATCTCTTCTTCTTTTTTGTCCCCTTCTCTAGACTGTTTCCCGCTCTTCTATATCTACCCCCTCATTGGTTATCTAAACCCTAACTAATAAAACATATTTCAGTGCAGAAACTGCAGGCAAATCTCTAGATTATTTCCTGCAATACCAATCCTTGTTACTCTAGTTCCTTTTATCTATAGAAGGACATGCATGCTGCTTTTTACCATACTGAATGTTTTTTCTCGAAATGGTAAAGTATTGTGCCTACTATCTTCTTGTTCACCAAAAAGGTGGAGTTCAAACATTGAAGCCCTTCGATGAAAATCGAAGTGTCATTTTCAAAGTTTTTGTGGCCCAAGTGTGTCCTTAGTTCCTTGTGGCAGAAAGATGCACCTGGAATAAACCACATGTGCAAACTAGCTCGTTAAGTCATTAAGTGGCAAAGAGCATGTCGTCAACTAACTACAAATCATCCTTGGATCGTAAGTCATCACTAATAGCTCTTGATGATACAACAATAACAACTATGTCTCAGTCCCAAACAAGTTGGGCTGGCTATATGAATCCTCATTGATCGTGTTTATCCAATTAAAATTCATCTTAGACAAGCCTTATACAAAATACAAATAATAATATTAATAGAAATACTTTAAGTTCTCTATATTTTCAACTAGCAAAAAAATCTCTGCTAGGCTAAAAGACTCCTAGAGAGCATTGGACCTCAACTAAATGTATTAATATGACTAAAACCTTTGGCAAGGGCAGAAGATAACAAGGAATCAGAAGCAGCTGAGGAGGACCATCCCTGATCCCTCTATGCATTTTATGGACCATCCGGAAGGAGAGGACAACACTTGCTTTGAGAATAGAAGGGCTCACATCACTTATATCCGGAATAAAAAATACTTGTCCCCAAAGTCAGTTCTTTTGGTGTAAAAGATGTTATTGAGAGTATGGATCAGTATTTAGAGTTTTTAGATTTGTTAGGAAATTTGTAATTGGTGCTTTGCTGTTTTAGGTGTTGACTACTTATGATGCAGTCTTTTGTACCATCATGGTACCTTTACTATTAAACTTTAACCTTATCAAGAAAAATATGACTAAAACCTTGTTTTCCTCATAAGGACTAACAGAACTAAAATCCATTCTCAACCAGTGTCTATCGCCTATATATATTTTTTTCTTCTGTTATGCTCTATCTTTCGTAAGTCTGCATAAATTCAAAGAGATTGTAGGTCTTTCAAGACATTACTTTCCATGTGTTTTAGGCCTACTTTTCCTTTTTTAACACCTTCATTCACCATGGTATGACATTTAAAGACTAGTGCATATGAAGGATGAGGCAGGACCCGACCAAACTAAGCGACCTTCACTTGTTTTATCTCAATGTGTGCTACTTGCACCTTCTGGAAAATGTGGTCGTTTTTTTAAATCTTGTCTAATCTTTTATTACCACATATCTGTATTAGGATCCGCAGCCCTGTAACACTCATCTTGTGGATGTGTTGAACTTTAGTGGCCCAATACTCACTCTCATATAAAATGTTGGTCTTATAATTTGTTCTGCAAAACATCTTTCACTTAAATAGGCATCCTTTTATCACACAACACGCTGGTAGCACTTCTCCATTTCAACCATGCATATTTAATTCCGAGTGTAACATCTTCATCTACAATTCCATTCTCCTCAAACAGCAAGCCTATGTATCAACTTTTTTTGCATTTAGGCACTACAACCCCATCTAAAATTCACCTCAACTTTATTTTCCTTATGCTGACTATTCTTGTAGGGCATATATTCGTTCTTACTTCTACATATCTTAAAACCCTACTCTATAAATTGCTTCTACATAGCTCAAGCTTTTGGTTGCCACTCTTGCTAGTTTTGTCAGTTCGCACAATATTGTCAGCAATAGTATACACCAACAAAGCTGACTCTGACGTCCTAAAATATATGTGCTGTATCATTTTTCCTTTAACAGATAATAAATGATTTAGACACATTCAAAATCCTGTTTCAAGGACGCACTCCTATACTCTATTTTTCCACCACTTGTTCTTTTGCTACTACTCTACTGCTTACCCTCTTCCTTCCTCTTGCACTCTGAATCATTTTAGTACATACTATTACATGCACCATATCTCTTTAAGCAGATTCTAAATGATAATGTCTCAAATACAACATTTTGCACACGTTGTATATCATGCTTTCTTTAGCAGATGACACATAATTATGACTCAAAAATTGATATCCCATAAGTGGGATGTTATCTCTCTGCCTCTTCATCCTACAACTCATTGCCAACATATTTTTTATCAATAACTTGTATGGCATACTTTCTTCTTAATTTTTATTCTTTTTCTAGTGCAGCCACAATCCTGTTCAAAATGAATGGACCTGCAGTAGTTTATTTTCCTAGTTAACCCAGATAAACTTTCTCCAATAACTTAGCATATGGATATGGCATAATCAGCCCTAAGTCCCCTTCCTCTCAGTTATCTTAGTATTGTTTTTAGGATACCCAGGGAAAGACATCTCAAAAATGAATTGCAAATCAAGTCTGTAACAAAATCTAAATTGAGGTATGATCAAATAGTCAGCAAAGGTAACTGAAGATCATCCAAATTCAAAAAACATATTTTCATTAACAGCAGAACAAAGTACCATGAAGCTTAACTGCAGTAACGGTAATTCTGCCAGTACAGCTAACAGTTATTGCTTATTAGAATAACCAAGATATGCATACAAGTCTAAAAACTGTAATTCAGTTAATTCTAGACTCAGTTTGAATTGATTCATGTGATTTATAACATGTAAACTCCGAAAAATGTGACTTATGTTTTTCATGGAAGAGAATTCAAAACTGTTGTTACCTTGTTAGTTCTATGACTTGAGTGGTAAGATTTCAATTGACTATCTTAATTGACAGAATTCAGTATCCATTGTAAATGAGTAATAACATACTTTAGATGTCAACATGGGAGTTGTACCTCCTAACATTTAGGTCCAAAATCCAAAATACAATGTCTACGTGCAAATATATAGTAGTAAAGTCACTTGCATCCTTGGGAAAAACAATCAGTCTCTTCAAGAACATATGAAAAAAGGAGTCACAAGCACAAACATGAAAGAACTGATAAAGCAAGCCTACATTAGGAGGGCCAATGATAGTTCCTGTCCATGACTGCATGTACACGTCATCTGCATCATCCATCCCATAGCTGACAGTTCCATCCCCTATTCCTTTTTCTCCTCTTTCAAGCTCCTCCAATAATCTGAAATTCCTTGGGACTGGACATGAACACAAATATTATCAGGTGAAGATTTCAAAACATGCTGATATAGTATGTTGAATGTAGTGCATTAAGAACAGCTTCCTTGAAAAAGAATAAAGACAAAGTTACTGAACAATGTCATGTCATTGTAATTACAGATGATGCATTATGCAGTTTAGAGCAACAAAAGGGGTAGTGTTAGGCTAAGTTTCATTACACTGCGAGGTAGCATTGAATGTCTAAGGAAAATTAATACTCCTTCCGTCCCATTATATGTGGCACTCATTCCTTTTCAGTCCGTCCCAAAAAATAATGTCACCTTACTATAATTAGAAACAAACTAACTTTAATATTTCCTTTTACCATTAGCCTTATATAAATGGCGAGATCGCCAACAGCTTTCTCGTGAAAGTAGTTGTTTCTAGGAAGCTAATAAAGATAACTGGTTACGTGTTTAGCACAATTAGCAGCATTAAATTAAGGATGCAAGCAAGTTAAACAGAAAACTCAAATTGGAACCAAGATTAGAACCTCGGGCATCTCCATAGATGAAGGTCTTATTTTCTACTCTTGGGTTAGAGAAGATTACTCCTCATTTGGAGCCACAGAAGTAATATTTTTCGAGCCATTCACCCATACTCTAATCAAGAAAATGTAAGTCAGTGTTTAGTTCTATTCATTTTGATAGCTTCTCTGCTATGGATGAAAAGTAGCTGTTAGTTATTTCTAATTACAATAAAAGCAATTGCTTTTACATAGCTACTTCATTTTGCCTCATATTGTCTTATACTAGTTCCCACCCAACACATTCAAATATTTACCCTCACCAGCAGCTAGAGGAGAAAGGAATGATGTCCAAGACTGAACTTAGCACCTATCATCCAACTACTCCTTTTAGGAATGGAAAGAAGAAAGGATGGCCATAGATCACTGATGTCGAATTCACGAAAAAAGATAATTTGTGAAAGAATCGTGGGTTCTCAGAGTATGCTTACACTATAATAAAGTACGAAGGAAGGAGCGAAAGCTACTCAACCAGACGGGAGAAGCGACCAAAGAAAGTTGGTTCGCCTTCTCTCCTCCACTGCAACATAGGTCGATCCAATCCCTGATGAAAATATTCCAAAATGGAATTGGATTTCCACTCACAAGTATGGAAGGTTCGATATCTCTGACAGGTTATATTTATGGTTGACATGGGATGGATCTTTTAATGTGGTATGTCATAACTTATAATTATATTCCCTTCTTTACATCCACATTTTTTAACCATCCATATCTCAGATACATTAACCTCTCTCTGAAGTTAGATTTCAATTTCCAAAAGAAGCCAAACAAACAACACACACACAGAAGCAGTAGCAAGTCAGAAAGGAAACTCGACCTCCACAATCGATTAAGCCCCAAACACCCAAGGTAACGGGACATGTACCACCCAGATAGTAAACCACAGCTACAGATTACAACAGCGTAGTAACCTTACCAATAGTTTCTTATAGAAACACAACTTCCAAAATTTGCATCAATTCAGCTAATAACTTCACCTTAATTTGGCAAGCATTTCTGTTAACAAAAACTTCAACTTTCCCATAAAAGTGTACACCAAATTCATCCAATAGTGCTAAAAATTGAAACTTTCTATGTCAGCAATCATCAGCCAACTCACTTAACCTAATCTGAACAAAACCAATAAAGAAACCCTATTCCCAAATACCATAAAGAGTTTAAACAGCACAAAAATTGTTAACCCCATGAATCCAAAAAAAATAAAAGACCCCTTTTGAACAACAAGCCAAAAGAGTTATACAAAGATCTACAACCCCAAACTTGAACTGAAAATAAAAATCCAATCTTTTTCCAAGATTTTGATGCTTACCTACAACCCTTGATGATCCTTCTGACCCCATTTCTGGCAACATTCAGAAATACAACAGTAAAGAAAGGTTCTTTGAGGTGAAAAACCAAAAGGGTATACCTATGAAAGAGGCAACAAGAAAGAGAAAGTGAGAAATAGGGGGAAAGGGCAATAAAATGTTGGTCCCAACTCCCTAAATCAAGAATGCAGCTGTATGGTACACTAACTACTATTCACTGTGTGAAGTTTACAACTACTAATACAATTTGACAAAGCTTTGAGGATAAGATTTTAGGTAAAAAGGGGAAAAAAAGATCAAACTAAAGAGGAAATGAATTGATGATAATAATATGTTCCATCATTTTTAGTGTCACACTCACCGATTCACGGCTTGAACTTTTTTTGTTTGGTTAAGTGAAAAGAGCAAAATTTGACTCCTCAAGTAAATTGTTAAACTAGCCACCCAACTTTGATTTGGGATTTCAAGTCTCGTCTTTTTTTTTTTTAATATTTTGATAATATCAAAACATTTTCTATAAATGATCGCAACGTTTGAATTTAAATGTGTGTCTGAGTGATTAAATGCATTGATTTTAGATTTGAATACGGAACGTTAAAGATCATTTTTATTAAAATATGTGAATATACATAATGCCTTCTTTATTTGTAAACATAGATGTTGAACCTTCTTCAACTTTTTTGTGTGTTCTTCGTGGTTTAGACTATTTAGTGAAAAAATTTGTTCTGTCATTGTTAGTAGTTAGTAATGGTGATAGTGATAGTTGTAATAGCAGAGATAGTTAGTGTTGCAGTAATTGGTGTGATGATGGCTATTAATAGTGTTGGTTGTAATGTTGAAACGTTTGATGTTAATAAATTGTTGTATGATATTATGAAAAATGTGGATTGCTGATAATATGATGGTAAAAGTGGTTGGTAGTAGAGATCGGTCATAGTGATTGTGGTTGATATATAGTGGTGCAGTGAACATTGTTATAATGATGGAGATGATAGGTGTGGTAACGACGGACAATATTGATTCGCAGTAGTGTTGGTTGCTGATAGTGGTTGTGATTGCAAATGTGATGGTGATGGCCAGGGGCGAAGCCACCTTGGTACAAGGGGTTTCATCCGAACCTCCTTCGACGGAAAGTTATATTATTTATATATGGGTAAAATAATATTTTATGTATATATAGTAGATGTCGACCCCCTTCGACTACTTTGTGTGTCTATTTCTACGAATTTTGAACTCTCTTATTAAAAATTCTGGCTCCGCCGATGGTGATAGCATGTGATTGACATCAGTAATGATAATTAATAATGTTGGTGGTAATTGTAATGTCAAAGATAGTTAATAGTGATGCCCGGTGATTTGGAAAATGTAAGGTGATGAAAATTATCCACGTAAAAAATCTTTTAATTATATTAAGACTATATTCAAGACCTTAATGATTAAAACTTATTCAAATAAAAAAAATATTCATTTGAACATGTAATTTTATCTCGTGATTTGAAATAGTGAAATAACTCAACTTTTGAATATGCGATTTTCATCTCATAGAGATGAAATCTATATTCATCCAAAGATATTAATTTAAAAAGAAAAAATATACACACAATATAAGAATAAAAACGTATCAAAAACTAAAAGTTCATTTCTAACTATTTAGTAATGAATTTAATAAACTCATTTACACATGCAAGCTCTTCATTAAATTACATCCCAACATGTTTGGATTATCTAAACATATTATAATGTCAATATTAAGCAGTGGTGTTTTTAAATTTTTTGAAAATAGGTGGTCAACACCTATTTGGCTTTGTAATGATTTATTTTTTATATGATATATATTTTATATTGATAGAGTAATATAAAAGACTTGTTCATCTTTCAAAAATATATATTAATCCTCTATGATTCGTACATGCTATATATATTATATATTTATAAGATATTATAAAGGACATACAGTTCATTCCTTTACAAATAAGTACATCTAATTACACAAAATTTTGCTTTATTTCATCTAGTTATAGATAAGCAATAAGCTGGAAAAAAATGTAAAAAGAACCTAATTTTAGCACTTTGTAATTATAGTAACGAAATTGTTTGGAATTTACTTATTTTTACAACTTGGTACATAAGGCTAATATTATATAATTGTTCAGTTTTTTTTAGCAATTTTCTCTATTCCTCATGTAAATAACTCGATTTTGGTTAACAGTCGACTACAACTTCACCATCTAGGGGACTTGATTAAGCTTTTGACCCTTCAACTTTTGAGAAACTCGATAATCTCGAAGTTTTTCAAAGTTTGGTCAGAGTACGTCTGGGTAGGGGGACATGGATTTCGTCCAAGTGGATGAAGTTCGTTCTCTTTTACTAGTTTTGGTATTACATTATTGTGGAGGGGAAAAAACTCTCATTGAGACGCTACTTAAGTACCGATCGATTATGCCAGCAGTGACTTCCCAATTTTAAAATTAGAATGATTTGATGTAATATTTTATTTTTTGAATGCATAGATGATTTGCAATCTAAAAGAAGGATATGAAAGTGAAATTAGACCAACAAAAAATTGCTTTCAAATGAAAAGACAATCTATCTTTATGTGTACATATGTCTTATTTCTATTTTTCCTTTCTCAACTACTAAAAAAAAGAAAAAGAAAAAAGAATTCGATACCTACAACTACATGATCACAAGTGATTTAACTAATTCATAATATATATATATATATATATATATATATATATATA
>NC_028640.1:1771803-1819409 GCF_001406875.1 Solanum pennellii
ATATATATATATATATATATATATATATATATATATATATATAAAAATAAATAACATATCAATTTTTTAAAAAAAATTACGCGGTTAAGCAAATTTATACTACTTAATTACTCATCATAGCTATGATTTGCTATAACTATCACTCGCGACTAACATTATACACTAATTACGTGGGTGATTCAAGTTTTTATAATCAGTCATGTTTGTATATGTATAATTTGTCACATTCATATAATTTGCAGCTAACAATTCTTTGTTTGATTCCTATTTGTATACGATTATTTGTATCTGTATATGACCATGATTTCCTTTGGTTTTTCAGTTTTGTTATCATAAACATTCAATCTTTTTTTTATGTATAATTTTTTAAAGTTTGTATAATCGTTAATTTTGGTACTTTGTATAATATAACTTATATAATGTAATTTGTATAATTGTTTAAAGTTCATATGTTTAAATTTGTATCAGTTCGATATTTTGAGTTTTATTATATTTGTATAATTCCAGACTTCATATTACTCAATTATACAAAAATACGTGAATTATACAAACATATCCGTTAATTATACAAACGAGATGCGAATTATACAAAATATTGTTCTCGCTCGTTCGCCTTTATCCTCCCTCTTCCAATCTCGCTCGCTTCTCCCCTCTCCTTCTCAATCTCTCACCAGAATATACAAAATGCATACATATAATATACAATTATTTAATCGATATACATATAGAAGTCACCTATCTTGTTTGCCTCTCCCCTATTCTCCCAATCTTGCTCGCTTCTCTCCTCCGCTTCTCCTCTCGCCAGAATATACAAATGCATATGTATAATATATAATTATCTAATTGATATACATATTCAGTTTACCTATCTTGTTCGCCTCTCTCCTCCCTCTCCCAATCTCGCTAGCTTTTCTCCTCTGTTTCTCAATTTCTCGCCAGAATATACAAATGCATATGTATAATATACAATTATCTAATCGATATACATATACAATTCACCTATCTTGCTCGCTGCTCTCCTCCCTAAAACATGTAGTTAAAAAGTATAATTAACAAACTATAACTATGGAGCATTTTTAAGCTAATTTTGAGTGGTTATATGCAAAAATTCATCTTTTATATATAATAGTTTTGAGAATCGAATATAGTGTTTTTATCGCAATTAAGATGTTGACAAAGACAATTTTTTAATTTAAAAATTACTGAAATACACGTGTTATGTTTTTTTTATTTCCAATATTCCTATCTATTTCTAAAAACCTCTAAATCTCTTATTTCTCTCATAATGTATTTAATGTATCTGAGTTACATATTAATGTAATCGAACCAGTATTTAATATATATCTAATGAAAGGTTAAAATTCAAAAGTTATCAAACACAATAGATATTTTAAACAAAATATATTATTAATAAATTAAGAAAATCAAGACAAATAAATTAAAACTGATATATAATATTACTTTGTTTAAAATAATATATATTTTATTATAAAAATCTCTTTTATTTTCGTTGAATTAAAATTTAAAAGAACACTCCACAATCGACATTGACATCATTCAACTTCCATAATTTCAAATAAATTATAATGTTATATTCATTATAATCTTTTGTATTCTTCAATATTATCATATGAATAATGATATCAAATATTATATTATACGCTTGCATATTTGAAAAATATTTATAAAAAGAATAAAAAAATAAATCTATTTTTACTTTCTTTTGTTATTTTTTATATCATCTTTGATATATTGTACTAACTATTTTAGATTAATTCTACTATAAAAAGCAAAATAATTGGATTTATATATACTAAGCTTTCAAACAAAGAAGAGAAGACGTGATGAAGAGAAAGAAAGATTATTCAAAATGGAAAATTGTGATTTGTGAAAGTGGAATTATTTGTTCATATGTCAAGCTATAAAGGTTTCGATATAAATAAGTTTAACGTTTAATCATAAATTTTTAACTATACATATATTTTTAAAAAATAGTTTTAAATAAAGTTTAATATGTGTTTATTATATTTCTTGAGAAAAAAAATATTTTATTCTTTCTAAAGAAAAAAAACATGAAACATAATTTATATCGATAAATTCTAAATATCACTATAAAGAATATCCATAAATTTAACAGAAAATTATCCTTTTTCATAATGAATTATATAATTATTATCCAAAACTTTTCTCCAAAACATAAAATATACTCATTTCACTTATATTATTTATAACTCTATGTTATAGCTAGGGGTGTATTTTACTAGTTAACTTTATTAACAATATTTTTAAATTTAAAATTTGACTATTATTAATTTACAGTTTAGTAAGTCAAAGATCTTACAAAAATAATCATTTTTTAACTTTTTTAAGTTAAATATAGAATTTATGTACACTTTACGTTTTTTTAGTCAGAAACATATTAAATTTGTTATTATTATTTGTTGCTTGACACGATACGAAATACAAGAAATGTTATAATTTATTAAAATTAATAAATAAAACTAAGGGAGTAGAACTCCATCCTTTTCACCTTGATTATGTAGATTTATTTTGACTCAAAATTTTAGAAAAGTTAAATTTTTTCGAATTGTGAATATATATATATATTATTTAATTTATAATATTTTAAAATAAATTTTTATCTTAATTATTTTTAGATAATAATAAATATTTCATGTTCTTTTATTTATATTAGAATCTATTTATATCTATAACTAAATTTAAATTGGTACGAAAATATTAATATTTATGATTTAATATTTATATCAAAAATACATTAAATTTAAATTCGCGATGAAAAGTCGTACTTTATCGCTCATTGTCGACTTCTAACTATTAAATTACGTGTTGTATTCATTTTCTTCTTAACAATTCAAATCCGCCATTTCTGTGTAGCTCAAAAAGCTTGTTACTAAAATGGCGAATTCCGGTCCTCTGAACCCAAACCCGATTCCGAACTCCGATCGTCTCGAACAACTGAAACAATTCGATGAGTCGAAAATTGGAGTTAAAGGGCTTGTTGATAAGGGCCTTACTACTATACCCAGTTTCTTCATCCACTCAGAAGAATCAATACCGGAACCCAAAACCCAACCCGGTAACAATCACTCTATACCCGTCGTCGACTTTTCTGCCTCTCGAGAAACGGTCGTTGAACAAGTTCATCGTGCTTCAACGAGCTTAGGGTTCTTCCAGATTATCAACCATTCTGTTCCGGTAAGCGCTATAAACAGAATTGTAGGTTCGATTAAATCGTTTAACGAACAGAATAATGAATTGAAGATGAAGTATTATAGTAGGGATATTACTCATGGAGCAGCGTATTCTACGAATTTTGATTTGTATAACTCGAAAGCTGCAAGCTGGAGGGATACATTGCAGGTGAGATTGTCGCCTACTCCACCGGATTGGGAGTATGTGCCGGAGGTGTGTAGGGAGGCGGTGATGGAGTGGGATAAGGAAGTGGTGAAAATTGGGGAAGAATTGATGGATTTGTTGTGTGAAGGGTTAGGAGTGGAAAAGGATAGATTGAAGGAATTGTCTTGTTTGGATGGAAGAGTTATGGCTGCACATTACTATCCTTATTGTCCTCAGCCGGAGTTGACGAAAGGGTTGACGCCTCATACGGATCCCGGTGTGTTGACGGTGTTGGTGCAGAATGAAATGAGTGGATTGCAAGTGAAATTTGGGGAAGATTGGGTGGATTTGAAGCCGATTCCGGGGGCTATTGTGATTAATATTGGTGATATTCTTCAGGTATACTCTGTTACTTGCTTGTAATTTGCATGCTTGGAGGATATTGTTTATGGTTTGTGTAGCACATGTGTGTTCTTTACTTAAAAATAACAACTTGGTTCACAACATGAATGTTAAAAAGGGGTCGTTTGGTAGCTGGTTAGAATTATGCAGGTAGACATGTATTAGTTATGCGGCTTCTAATTGCAAATCAAATGTCGTATTAGTTTTTATATATGAATAACTTATTTCATAACTAGCTATCGATTGTTGTTATATTGAATTAGTACATGAATAAGTTGCTTCTTTACCTACCATACATATGTGCTAGTTGAACCAAGGCCCTGGGATGAGTCTAATCCAATAAGTTGAATGGTCTTTTATGCGTGAGATGAATTTGATCGAATACATGAACTTATATGATGATAAGCAAATTGGATCGAAATTGATTAAAAAATGGAAACTTATAAGACTATTTGTGTCTGTTGTCAATTTTTTTTAGGACAAGGTTAGGCCAATTCCTAAACTTTTGACTTTTAGGTCAAAAACTCGTTCTATGTGGCTAGTAAATATTCGAGGGATGAATTTTACCAAGCTTGTGAGCTTACTGGATAAATTTAGTCATGTTCTCGTTTGGCTGCATTAAATCAAAAGCAGCTTTAGCTTTTAGACATGGACCAGGATTGATTCGAAAAATGCAAAATCCAAGTTCAGATTCAATCTTTTAGGATAAAGTTAAGACCCGAACTTAAGTAACCATTTAGGTAAAAAGCGTGTCCGATGTCTATGCTATATTCTGCTTTTCTTTTAGCATATAGGTATGTTTGACTCGTTTATGCGCAATTGATAGTTTATCTTTCATTGTGGTTTGGTTTCCGATTATAGAACCTATGGGTGCATTATGGAGGAGGTGAGGGGGTGAGTGGTGACTAATGAATGATCTTGATAGGTGAAAGAACTCTTCAAAATAGCTAGTTGCTTATGAAAAGTCCTACATGAGACGGCCTCAATGCCATTCAAACAGGTTATTCTGTTTATGTTTTGTTGGATTGGCTGATAAAATAGCTTTTTGCTTTTCTCAAATAAGCATTTTCTTACCAAGGAAAAGAGAAGATCGGGGATGAATCCCCTGTTCTTATATGACACAAAGATTTTTCAGCGGTAAATGTGTGAACTTGAAACATTACACCCTGTTAAGAGTAACTTGTAAGGTCGAATTTTCTAATTGCTCCAACTATTATTAGTTGTTAGCTTTAGTAGATGCAACAAATTTTAACTTTTGGACGTATTCAAAATGCTTTGTCATTACTGGGAGGGTTCAAAATTGTTCATTTTGTGGCTCACATTGTGTGGATTTGAGAGCATCCATGTGCCTTTTGCTATAATATTAATCAGGAACTGATCTTATATTTTACTAGTTCGAGGAGAAGTTGAACTGCCGATACAAAGGTGTCATATTAGACCAATGAAAATCATTTTCATTTGTTTCTTCATTGTTCTTTTTCCAAGGAATTGTAACATGGATTGCTTAGTATCTTTGAGGAACACTTTATATGATCCCTATAAACTTAATGGCTCAAGCCACTCTAACATAAAGATGCTATTTTAATAGCCGTACCAAGAATAATAGAATTGTGCATTAGGTGCTTAACAGCTGAAGTATTAGGTTGCATTGCAGAGCCAGATGATTTTCAATGCCGATACTCTTTGGGATGCTTAGGATGGAGTTCTTATTTGAGCACTTTCCTTTCTTATAAAAGAAAGCTATCATGTTTGCATTTTTCTCATTTTGACTCTTGTGATAAAGGCATGCCTACATGTTCTCCAAGTTTAGGTATCCAAGACTAGCATGCATGCTTGTAGGGTTCAAGAGAGTAAAAATTTGATTTTGCATTGCTATTGACTCGAAATTTCATTTCAACTGCTGAATGTTGACACAGATGCTGATTGAATAGGAAGTTAATTCGCTAGTGTATTTGTTCTAGTAATGTTTTGGTATGACATTTAAAATTGTTGTAGAACTTTGTTGGTCAACAACAGTTATTTGCCTTGTTGGGAACATTTTCAATATCTAGGAAAACCTTATTTTCATAATTTTCGTTCTCATTTTAACCTTCCACTAAGTCTAAAACAACCTACCCCACACCATCCTCCCAACCTCACTTGTGGGACTACACTGGATATATTGTTGTATTTTAGCCTTCCACTAAAGACGAGCTATTTTGATTGCATGTGTACATTCTGATGCATCTTTGTCTTTCTGGCATGCCTACACTAACTCGCACCATGACTTCTTTCTGGAAATCATGTTATTCAGCAAGAAGCTTGGAAAGATGGTGATGTTGCATATTTGTTTTTGATGAAGACTTTGATTCTTAATATTTTTCAACCAAATAATTGTCATTCTATAGACCTATCTTATAATTTCTCCCTTGAGCTCCATCTCCTATACACTCTTTCCTTGTTGAGAAATGTTATTTTGGGTGAGCACAAGCAACAAAAAATGGGTGAAGGCGTCTTCAGCTTTTGACCATTAGTTTGGCGAGCTCGTTTACTGACACTAGAGTTAATGTGGGAAAGATTTTGAGGGGCAATTGTGTTTTTAACTATGCTAATGCACGCATTAAAATCTTTTGCATTGCTCATGCCATGGTTTTTCATGTATTAGTTATACATAGCATAACACCAAATATAGTGTATATGTAGATTGAAAAAGTGTACCAAACAAAGTATTAGTAGGTAGCCAAGGGAGTGGCCTAGTGGTCAATGAAGTGGTTGAGAACGATGAGGTTTCAGGTTCAGATTCCCAGCGGAGACTAAAGACACTAGGTGATTCTTTCCATTTATCCTAGCCTCAGTGGACAGAGTTACCTGGTATCTGTTGCTGGTGGGAGGTGACGGACTGGCAGGCATCCCAGGGTAGTAATGGTAGACGCAACTGAGACCAAAATGCTATGTCAATACCAACTATATATATGCTTAATTTGACTTTTGCTGGTGCTATCATGCTGAACATAGTCTGTTTCAATGCACATCTTTTTAATTTCTCATGCTTCCTCAGACCAATATGTATCATGATGAATCGACTTCACATTTACAGATAATATCGAATGATGAATACAAGAGTGTGGTGCACCGAGTTCTAGCCAACCCTTTCCAAGAACCCCGCGTATCAGTTGCCATCTTCTTTAATCCAGGACAAAGAGAGAACTCATTTGGACCTCTGCCTGAACTGATATCAGATGAAAAGCCAGCAGTTTACCGCGAATTCATGTACAAGGATTACATGGGGAGGTTCTTTTCAAAGGAGTTGGATGGGAAGACTTTGACAAATTACTACAGGGTTTCAAATCAAATATAAGATCATCTTTATATACGCGGTGCATCAAATTATAATAAGATTAACATATTATAATTACTATTCTTACACATATTTTGTGGAATAAGATTACTGTAAAGTAGAAAATTTCATCAAACATATATATGCTTGTAAATGTTCTGTACTTTAAACATGTGTGGCGATATCTATAATATCCGTCTTGATTCTCTTTAATTGTTTTATTGTCGTTTTAAGTTTTATTTGCAACCCTTTGTACTGGCCATTGTAGCACGTGTCTCGCCTAGACCATTGGTGTATTTTTGCACAGATTATACGATGGATGGTAATATTGATCCTTTTCCCCTAATAATTCTATTTTTATACGACTTTACATATTCAAGAACTTCAATTTATTGAAATATCTAAGTTCTATTCTGACATGATATATATGGATATATTGCATTGATATTTTCTTCACTATAAATTAGCATCTCAAATTTTATTTGACCTACCATCAATCATTTGATTCCAAAAAATCAAGATAAATAAAGTATTACCAAAGAGAATAAAAAAAACATTATTGCAATTGTTGGTGCATCAACATCATAGCTTTTTTTGATTTTGAAGAAAGAAACTATAATTGCAATATTTTTCCAATCATAGTTTCTTCTCAATTAATTTATAACTATAAGATAATAAATAACATCAACGTGTCATTTTTTTCTTGTCTTTTTACTTGATTAGAACTGATTGAATAACAATGTTTTTGTAATTATATTATTCATACTCTTATTTGAAGCATCCCACAATAACAATGCATCAAATTAAATATACAAGTCATTGATGAAAACGTTTTACATACTTCATGTTCTGTTTCAATGTTTCAACCTTGTAAATATCTTTATTGGACCTTTATTTGATACAACACGATAAAGTGAGAAATGAGAATTGCTAATTATATGGCATGTAAGGACGTTCAAGTTAGTTAAGCTCTGTGATATATATCTCGATACTCGCATCTTTTTCAAGAAAGTCATGGGAGTCCACGTTTGCGTGGGGCCGGGTACTTCTCCTTTATCCCTTGCCTTGCTTTTTTGCTCGGCCATAATTGCTTAAGTAAGGTAGTCACTTCTCTTTTTCGGTGTACCGCTCTGCGAGCAGAGCGAATTAACACAAATCTTTCCGAATATGAAAAAGAAAATGAGATCGTTGTCTGATCTTTATCGTCGAATCCCCAAATGTGTCAAATGACAATGTCGACATAGGAAAGGAAGGTGATAGGGGATGGAAGCAGGGTAAGGCTAACTCTGCATCCACAACTATTTTAGCTCTTTCTTGAGCCTTCTCTGCTGGTAGCAGCAATATCTCTCTAGCTTCCGGTCTATATAAAACGTAGTTAGCAGAGGTCTGTCTGTCTGGCGTTTCCTCGCATAAAGGACTACTTTTGCATTTGGAACCCTAGTAGCAGAATGAAATCAGTTTACCGGACTGACTTCCATGCCAACACGAGTAGTTTAACTCATCACTATCTCGTAAGCGCATTGGAGGGTTTAGAGCCACTTTAGCATATCTAGCAAAAACTTCAGTAACACCAACTACATCAGTAGATCATTGATTAGCATACCTCCACTAAACAGTCTACGTTGACCCTAAGTCCTAAACACTATCTAATGCAATTTATTTTTTCCGTATCATTAATGGACTATTATAATGAAGTGAAGTTTACCAATACGATCGCGGAGAAGAATAAATGATACTATGGTCACGTTATGTCGACAAAAGACCCACCTAAAAGACAAATTATTGTGATATTTAATTTCTTGCTAAATGTATGGAGCTATTTTCCACAAGTGTGAAATATATTATATAAATTATGTAACCAATTGTTGGTGTATAACTTTTGACTAGTTATAAATTTGCCCTAGTCAACTTCATGTATAGCAGCTAGTGTTTTATCGATGGTCTAATTTCACATTATAATCAATTAATCATAGGGTTACTTATATTAATCACATTTGTAATATGACTTTAATTGAGAATATATTTCTTGTATTTTGAAATCAAGCACTAATATCCCTACAATATGAATATTCTATGCTTATTATAGCCCCCCATGAGACATGTTGGAATTAAGATTTTATTTGTTTATACTAATTAAGATCTTAATCTTTATTGATCATTGTTCATATCTTTCTCGTTAAGCATATTATTTTTAAGGTCTGAATATCATTTATTTAAAGTTTCTACAAAAATGATAATTCATTATTATTCTTTTACTTTGACGATCATTGATTAACTGCAATCACTATTGTTCACCATTATAAAGTACCACCACCCTCAACCACAACCAAAATCATCATCATAAATATTACAATTAATCATCAGCATAGTTATTATCAACTACCGTCAGCTATCACTATCATCCATCACAATTATCAGCCACACCACCAATCACCACAATCAATCGTCATTATCACGATTACCCACGATTTACAATATCACCTTCGACCACACACAACCGTAGATCGCTATAACAATCATCATTCTCAGCTATCATTATATCTTCCAACCAACATTTACATTTCACCTTCACCGTTATCTATCATTGCAACTCTCTACAATTATCAGATGAAAATAATTATCACTGATTAAAATCACTATCATTAACCAACATCATCGATAATCTCTACTCACAACCTCTACGTACTAACCACCATACTAATTACTTAAAATGTTTTCTTAATATTTTATGTAAAAAATTGTGTTATGTAACCCAAAGTTAACGTTAACGTTAAACTTGTGTGGATGTACAGTTTGACCATAGAAAACACATGAAATTCAAATTTATTATTTCATCTTTACATAACGCATGAATTTCATGCATTTTATATGGTCAACTATCCGTTAACACTAATCTAACGTTCAACGTTAACTTTGGTTACATTATTCCGTATATTATAACGGGGTTAGCCTATTTTTTTTCTTATTTAATTTATTTATTTGTTTAGTTTTAACTTTACATCGAATTAAAGAAAATATATATGATAAGACTTTTAAATCTCTTATAATCTGAATTAAACTAAAAATATATAAAAGGCAATAAAATGTGCTTTAATTTTGTGATTTTAAAAAAGATATATAGAAATTAATTGGAATCATACTGTTATCAAAAAATGAAAAAGCCAATAATTTTTTAACAGACCAAAAATAAAGTGTTGTCTTTTCTTATTAAGACAAATAAATCAAAACGAAATATATTACTCTTCCTAATTCATATTTTAAGTGAATTTGTTAATGTATAACACATCATATAAAAAATACATTTAAAGATAAAAGTAATTTTTATTATTATCCTTTTGATTATTCTCCTCAAAATACTTAAGAATTTTATTGAGGAAAAGGTGTATATATATATATATATATATATATATATATATATATAAAGTATTTAATAATTCTCTTAAACTTAAAATATATTTTAATAATCCACTTATAAAAATGATGTTTGCTTTTGGTACAAAGCTAAATCTGACAAAGATTTTCTCCTCAACTTGGGCATTAAAATTATGATGTATAGAATCCCAAAAGTAGATATGCCAATAACTACACTATAAAAAAAAATCGCGAATCGATTTAGATTTCTTTATTTTTAATTAAAAATATTAAATTTATGTCTGAACAAAAATTTGAGTTAATTATTTTTTCAAAGCTCAAAAGTTAATAAATTTTTTCCATAGGTTACCCTTTTATCTTTGACCATTTAATTAATGTAATTAGTAAAAGAGATATGTCACGATGAATCATCTAAAAATGCACTAATTTGAACGGTACAAGGTAATCTAATAAATTAATTAGTTGAATTAGTCCAAAGAAGTTGAAAAGAGAGGTCTTAATTAAGATAATCATCGAAACAAAGAAGCAATGTGATAGATACCTAAATTAATATTATTATTTCAAATATAATTATCCAACCACACATAATAAAATAATCTAAAGGTAATTATGTAAGCCAACATGCCAATTTTATTTTGTTTAATACAATATTGGAGGGGTCCTACAACGAGTAAAATTTACTAAATATAAACTTAGTAATAATGTAACATAATTAATCATATAATATTAGCCAAGTAAAAAACAATGCGTGTAACAATAAATGGCTGATTTTAACATAATTAATCATATAGTTTACACGTGGCTGATTTTAATCTCTCACGCTTTGGATAAATTGTTTTTAAAATAGAGTAATGATAGTTACATATATACTGAAAAATTATTAATTTCGTATTACCAAAATATCTAGCCAAAGAAAAATTTTGATCGAGTATAAAATTTAAAAATAGTTCTTTTTTAAGTATGTATTGTCAACTTTGGTTCTTCAAAGTTTGTTAAAAGAGAGAATATTTAAAATTCTTCAAATTTTAATGTAAATTATTAGTTTTTTAAAAAAAAATGTTGACAATTTTAAGAAAATCATTTTATAGAATTACTGTCGATTTGCTTATAAAGTGATCTCAAACTCGTACAAGATCAAAATATACTTTTAAGTCCAGTTAATCAAGTCAAGAGAAATTTTTAACATTATCAATAGTTTAGAAATAAAATTAACAATTTGTGTCAAATTTAGTATGTTTTAAATGATTCTTTCTTATTAAAACTCAACGTTTTCGATCTTTATTAAATATTAAAAATTTATATTCATTAAATTTGATGAAAATAACAGATTTCATCACAAATATAAAGTCTTATCAAATTTTACATTCTATAACCCAAAAATTGCAAGTAGACATTAAAAGATAGTGTAGATAAAATTTCAAAAAATCATATTATACTTCAAAATAAATCAAATAGCAAATAATACAAAAAATTATTCCTTTATACATGAGTTCACACTATCATTTTTCTTAGATAAAATTTTAATAAATTATAATCAGACACGTGGCCCAAAATAATGCCACGTGGAGAAAACCCGGCCGCCCACCCACCGCCAACGAACTTTTAACGGCCTTTAAGATGCCGTATGAGCCACGTCATCATTTTCTGCCAAAAAAGGCAAATTATTAGTATTTTATTTTACCAAAATATCTCAAGTAGACAATGAAAAAAAATAAAAAGGGCAAAATATCTAATGTGCCAACTAAATGAGCTTGGAATCTTGAATATTTTAATTAAATGCTAAATTAAAATTTAAAGTTTTACATATGAGATTTTTAGTTTGTTATATAAAAATAAATATTAATTTTAAATTAAATTTATTAAATACAATCAAATATATGTATCGTAAATTTATTTTATCTTTGGTTTTAATTTTTAGGTAGTCTGAATATGTTTGGTATGGAGGATATATTTAGTGTAATCTTCACAAATGAGGTTTGAAGAAGTTAATGTGTTTATCAGCTTATGAATCTTATCCTGATAAACTATTTTTGATAGCTTAAGTAAAATCGTAACAAAACAGTTTTAAAAAAAACAATATGAATAAAGAAATCAAGATAAAAATATTAAAGAAAACTTAACAAAGTAACTAAAACCAGAACTATATAACTACGAAGAAGTGCTACGATAATCGAAATGGAAAAAAATAGTAAATAGTAACACAAATGGAGTACCAAGGAACTCTTTAGGACAATACTACGATCACTAGTACGAAAGATTTATCGTCGCAATAATTTAAAATTGTCTATCTAATCCATATCATTTATAATTTTTTATTTCATAACATATTCTTGATAAATAAAATCGTATCATATCGTGTCTAATTACCTTTTCATAATACTTTGTTACCCGTAGCTAATTTTTTACTCTCCTTTAGTGCATCCATACATCTCGGAACATTCTCATGATCCTTACTTCCTACGCCTTATCCTTCATCTCAATCATTTCTATCTTATCAAAAATATTATTATTTATGATCTTATCTCTTCTAATATACCTATAAATTATTTTCAATATTCTCATTTTCCTAATTTTATTATTAAGTAATAACATTTCTTCAATATCTAGTAGATGAGTCAAATTAAAGAATCATCTAAGGTGGACTGTTGAAAATAGACATACATTTCTCTTCTAACTTATTTGACTGCAGCCACCAAATATTGAAAAGAGACATACATTTCTCTTCTAACTTATTATAACTAAAAAGTTTCATAAGAATATATATTTATAATTTGGGTAAAAAACAAAGTTAAATATACAATATTAAACACATAAATTATCCCTATATAAATTTATTTTAATCTTATTATATTTTTATATGAGATTTTTATGTTTACTCATATATGAAAAATAATTCACTATAATATCATTAATTTTTTTATACCGCAAACATTGGTGACCATAAAATAAGCAATAATGTTATAAATTTTTTAAATTGATCGTCAAGCATCCATATTTTTTTTTTTAAAAAAAAGTAATATTTCGTTTTCTTTTAGTGGGAAATTTAGAAATTTTCTAAAACATTAAGGGCATTTTCGGCAAAACAACCTGATATAGATCTCGGCATAGATACGGTTCACCAAAAGGAGCCATCTTGCATTATTAATTTCAAAAAACACAATTTCCCTTTCACATTATTAAATACACACCTTTTTTGTCCAAATTTTTAAAAATTTATATTTATTTTTGTTATTAAAATATAAATAGGACAAATACATTAAAACGAAAGAGTACATAATAATATTAATAATTTAAACAATAATCAACGTGGGTTGTGGTGCACTGCTGAAACTGTTTTACCCTTAATTAAAAGTCTCAGGTTTGAGCTCTGAATATGAAGAAAATCTTAGTGGAAGCGCCATTCCAAATAGATCCTGCATAGTACGATCCGAATTTTATCAGAGCTCTAATATGATCTTCGGACATCGATTGTAAAACTAAAAAAAAGAAAAAAAGAAAATTTATTTTTCATTAGAAAAATCTAGAAAAAATAGAGACTCGTGAACAAACTATTAACCAACCATGTCATTTTCACCAATCTTTTTCTACCTATAAATACAATCCCCATACCTTATGAATGTCCCAACTAAACACACAAAAAACACAAATTTTGTGCCCAAAATTACAAGTGTTTTTTTATATTTCTGTTATTATCAGAAATGGAGCAGAAACAAGGCAAAATCATCAATAATAATAACAATTTGGAAGATGGAGTTGTTATAATTCATAGTCAAGTTCGAAAAATAAGACAAGAAATGGAGAAAATTAAGTATCCAGCTCTGCAACAACCGGAGTTCACCGGAAAACAGCAGCAGCAACGATCCAGATCGCCGCTTGGATTAGCTCATAGGCCTATTTCGGTTGGAAGTTAATTTTACTTTTAATTTCCGCTAAATCGAAGGTCGTGATGAAATGATTACGATTCATCCACCTTTAATCAGAAATCTCGAATCTCGAGAAGTCAATAGTTTTTTTCTTCTGCTATAGATTTGTATATATACAGAGATGCAGATCCCCTGTTTCTCTGTTTTCAGATTTTGCAGTAATAGATTAATGTTTCGTAATTTAATTGGTGTGTTTTGATGACTCGATTAATTTGAATTTATATTGAAAATTTTGTTTTAAAGTTAAAAGAAGATTTTGGTATTACTTGATTCGATTAATCTGAATTCATATAAATAGTGATGACTCAAATTTATATAGTGATGACTCAAATTTGAAAGTCATTCTATGACTACTTGTTTCTTTGCTTGCTTTGTGCACATATTTTTGTTAAATCATATAATAGTCAATAATTATTTCTTTTTAAACTATATATAATATTGAAAATAAAATAAAATAAATTATTATCTAAATAAAAAAAATGTAATTTGTTGGTATAAAATTTCTCAAAGTGTATATAAGAAACTCTTTTCAATTTTATATTCCAATTTTTATACAGTATTGATGCCTCTAAAATGATTTCTTATATTCCAATTGTTATAAAGTATTGATGCCTCTAAAATGATTTCGATATATTTTCTTTTTTGTAGGCAAAATAATGTTGGCTTGTAACAAGAAATTATTAGGATATCGTTTTAAATTAATTAGAGTTAACTTGAAAAAATGTCAAGGATGATTGTAGTTTTATGGATCTAATGATTAAGATGTTTTCATTGTTTAACTTCGAAGATGAGTGTCTGAAAAATATTTCAATTTTGGTCGAATTTGCTATGGTGATACTAAATTTTCATGAAGATCTATTACTCTTTTAACTATTTAATAGTGTTTTTTTTACCCTTGAACTATTTAATAGTGTATTTTAAAGGTATATATATGTGTCCACGTGGAAACATTATTATTTATAAATTCATGTGTGCAAATATATATTTTTAAAATACGGTATCAAATAGTCTAAGAAAGTAATAGATCCTTATGAAAATTTAGTATCGCAACAACAAATTTGATCAAAATTAAAATATCTTTCAGGTTCTTATTGCTATTTAATATAATAATACAAGTGAGAACGAAGAAAGATATGATGTTCTCAGTTGTTAAGACTTAAAGGCATTGTTTAACGAATAATGACCTTTTAAATTTGAATACTAGAGACTAGAGAGTATAGAAGAAGACCAAATATTCAAACTAAAATTCATCTTTCAAATTTTGAATATTAGAGACAAAATATTCATTGGTGAAAAGAATGTTGAATGGGAGAAACGTTATTTTTAATTTTCAACTTTTGAAATTTGGAAATTGGTGGGGATGGAATTCAAAAAATCTAATGTATGAGGTTCTTTCCACATTTTTTTAAAAAATAAAATAAAATAAAAATTTCTCTTTTATTTTTTTTGGGGTGTGGTTGAGCCAACTCATTGTCAAGGGGTCACAAAATTAAAGTTTTTATAAATCATAAATATAAAATTAATCATGATTAAACGGCTAGTTGGTTATACATTACAAATAAAGAAAACGTTCTTAATTATTGAAGTCGACTAAATTTGAATGTATTGTTATAAAGATTCATTTATGAAGATTATGTTTTAATTAAGAATGAAAACATTTTAAGTCCCTATCATCTCACGACAACTAATATTAATAAATATAAATTTTTTTTGGAAAAAAGGTCTGAAATATATTCGATTAAAATTGTTGTAACAATATTGAATTTTGCACTCATTAAATTTGGTGTCGTCACAACAATTTCGACTTAAGTTAAAATATTTTTCAGACACTTTTTTCAAAATTTTATGGCAAAATGCTATATTAAGAATAAAAGCAATTTAAGTTCCCGCCATCATACTCCCTCTGTCCCTATTTACTTGTCCATATTTTCTCTTTTAGATGTGCATATTTACTTGTCCATTTTGATAAATCAAGAAAAGACAATTTTTTCCTATTATACCCTCAGTTAAACTTCTTGAAAATTTATAAAAAGTTTTAATTCATCCTTTTGAAACCATATGTAATAAGGACTTGACTATGTTAATTATTGTTTTCTTAATACGCTTGCTTTTTCTAAAATTAACAACTAAACAGAGACAGAGAAAGTACTGTACAACTAATATCGGTAAATATTCAAAACGCTATAAGCTTTTGTTAGATAGTATGACTATTCAAATGGCAAAAAATATGAGCTAACAAGGATTCATTAGAGTAGACTAGATCATATCAAAAGGATAGTGTAACTAAACTCTAACTAATTCCTCAATTTAGTTAGATTATATATTTTATAGGTGGTAATCCAATTTTGTATTCGTTACTAAAAGTATTTAGAATTTGATTTTTGCGAGAGATTTGAAATGAGTGTTGTTTAGACTTATACGAAATATTTTAATAAGCTTGTAGACATTGAAATTATAATTTTGTGGGAATCTACAAGACGTGTTCAACTTAGGATTTTTGGAGGTTATTCAATCTTAAACCATAGTTTACGCCTATATAAAGTGTATAAAATTCTCTTAAAATGCATCTAAAATATCCCATACACTCTTGGGTATTTTTAAAGATCAAGATCTCAAATATTCCACAAATTAAAGTAATTGAATATTCATAAATAGATCAAATCTAAATCAATCTTAATTTGAGAAATACGCCAATGACCCTATAATTATGTCCATCAAGCCCAAATAGTACTAGTTTGAGAAATACTAGGTAAATCAAGTCCAAATCATTTTAAGTTAAGAAATATGTCAAAAACGATCCTCGAATAATGGATAAATATCTTATGAGCGAAGAATCAAGGGAGGACAGAATTATACCTGCATTGATTTATTAATTAAATACTTATATTTCTTCAAATTTTATTTGTATGATTCATTTATTTTTCATTAAAATTCGTTACAAATTACTTCACAAAATTTGAGATCATTTCATAAAATTTAGGATTTAGTTTTCAATGACAATTGCATCTGAAATCGTAGTAAGTTTTTCTGTCACTATACATATTTTTATACATTGTTATGCACGTAATATAAGGTTAATATATGTTTACACATTTTTATATATATAAAACAAGATGGATACATGATTCATAGTATATATATATATAACATATTGTATATATAATAATAATAATGTATATAGGATATATACATTTATTGCAAAACAATTTATTAGTTATATAAAATGTGTATGTTGGGCGCTGTATATTTTCTTTCAAGCTTCTTGATTCACATCTTGAAGTATTATGTATATGCTCATAAGTTGACTTTCTTTTAGACATGGGGTTCATAATTCGAATAAAATTGGAAAAAAAAAGAAAAAAAAGTGATACATGAGCGGTTTGAACTTAATTTAGATAAATTAAGATGATAAATATTAAGTTATATTGATCTGCTCAAAAGTTATTTGCATTGAAATTTATCATTTATTACTCTTAAAAATATTGTTTAATATTTCATGATGCGTTTTTTTTATTATATTGATATGTAAAAAATTGTAATTAATAGTATCTTTTGTATAGTTTTTTATATCTAATTTTTTTGTTTAAAATATCGAATTAATATAATCTAAATTTAACTTTCGAAAAACGTAACATGACAATTAAAAATGGATGGGAATTGTATAATATTGCAATTATATATAAGGAACTATTTAATGTGTTTCTTTTAGAAAGCTTTGGGACCATTTTCATATGTAACCTTAGTAAATGAGTCTAAATACATAGCCACAATTAACTGAGGAAAAAAAAGAAAAGAAATAAAAATGGAATCTCATAAATGTTTTTACCAATTGAAAATAATCAGAAATGTCAATATGAAAACGAAAATTTAAAACCATGTATATATCTCTCCAATTACCATCAAACACAATAATATTCATAAAATGGAATTTCAGTAATTTACTAACAATTCTTTAAATCCTCTAAATTCCATTTGCTCACAAGTACTACATATAAAAAAATCTAAAAACAATAAATTAAAAATAAAAGAGACACTATCAAAAAATTGCTAATTTTCGACGAACATTCAAGATTTGACTAGTCAATCACGAATTTCATTGAAATTAGCAATTTTCCGACCTTGAGAACAACTATTCATCCTCCTTTATCCTTTCTTTCTTTTTTCTATATAGAGTTTAAAATTCTACTTCTCGATTCAAACACACGAAATTAAAAAAACACATAAAATTACCTAATCAAATTTACACAATCCTAGCATCCTTTTACATCAAATCGAGAACCTTTTGCCATCATAATCTTAAACTCCTCGAAATTGATCATCCCATCACCATCACAATCAACACCACTAATCATTTTTCGACACTCCGCCAAGTTGCAATCCTCTCCAAGGCTTTGGAGAACGGTTAGCAACTCCTCGGCGGAGATGGACCCATTCTTATCCATATCGAACACCGAAAATGCATCCTTAAGGCTCTCAAGTACCTTAAAAATAAAATAAAAACGTAAAAATTTAAGTTTGACCTATTTTAAATAATTTGATAATAATAATAATAATACGATAAAATATTTTTTAAAAATAAACATATACCTCATTAGAATCGATATCCTTAGTATTAAGCTCGATAAATTCTTGCAAGTCAATGAACCCATCCCCATCCGAATCCACTTCACGTATCATGTTGACCAACTCCTCCTCCGTGGCGTGGTTCCCGAGGCTAGCCATGATGGACCCTAATTCCGATGAACATATCTTTCCATCACCATTCACGTCGAATTTCTTGAACACTTGTTCTAGTTCCTCCTCGATCCTTGCACGTGAATCTATCGAGGATACCCTCGATAAATTCACAGGCATTGGATTATCGTTGACAACGAATGGGTTTCCACTAGGGACATCTTTTTTCTTGATTTTGAACAAAGATTTCAACCCCATATCGTCAAGCTAAACTCAACAAATCGATGAATGAACGAATGAAACTAGAAAATCTTAATAGAAATTGTGATTATATTTTTTGGTAAGAAGATTAGATAGAGATTAGAAAGAGATAATTAAGGATCTTGTTTAAAGAATAATTCAAATTTTTTTTTGTTTCTTTTTTTGAGATATTTAAGGAATAGAAATTGAGATTTTGTTGGTTTTTTTTTTTTTTGAGGTAAATTAAGAAAATTTTATTATTACGTGCATGCACGTTAAGGACTGATTTTTATGGATTAGTTGTGATTTTGAAAAGGCTAAGGACAAGTGGAATATTTATAAACTATTTTAAGGAAAATATTTATATTTTTGGATTATACTTACTATTTTAATAGCTAATGATTTTTATAGTGATTTACTATTTATGTTGAATACATTAACTCCACATGTTTGACCAAACTTCTAGAAGATTAAAAATAAATATTTATAATTATAGTATAAGTTATTTTTCAGAAAAGGAAAAAATAGGATTCCTCTCAAATTAATTTTTGTCTTGGTGAATTGATGCTCTAGTATTAGAAGGAATGTTTCTCAAATTGCTTAATTAAAAACAAATTATAACTCTTTAAAAGTAGTTTTCTAAAATTTACTTTGGACTACAATTAAAAAAAATAAATACTTTTTTTAAAAATAAGTAAGTTTTGGAAGTTTGACCAGATTAAGAAATTAATCTAAGACTTTTAATGTGTTGTTTACCAAAAGTAATTTAGACTGAAACTTGTATAAGTTTTTTCCAATTTGGACTTAATGATTTTATAGTAGTTAATTTAGGTAGGATACACCAACTAATTAGTTAAATACAAACTTAAACATTTTCAAAAGCACTTTTAAAATATATTTATGATAAAAAAAATATTTTTTGATATAATCATGTTTCTAAAAGTTTGATCAAATTTTATTTAAAAGTTATTTAGACTTTAATGTGCATATTTACTGATACAATTTAGATTGATTTGCTTATAAAAAGTTCATTTTAGAAAAATCAATTTGCTATACACTTTTTAAAAAAGTTAGTTGTAAAGGATCATAAATGTTCATCAAATTTGACTAAACAAATTTAAAGTTATTTGAAGTTTAAAATAAGTAGATTCTGCAAATTTAACCGAATAAATTAAAAAGTTATTTAGATTTTTGTGTTTATTTACTAGTGCAATTTAGACTGGTTTACTTAAAAAGAAAAAAGATCGTAAAGGATCATGAATTTTCATTTGTTACCTTAAAATACGGGATTAGAGAATATGAACCTACACAAAGTAGGGATAATATTTGAATATAATGCACGCTATTCATCGTCAAATTTCAATTATAAAATTATAGTTAATCTATTAATATTATCTATCATTTAATAAATTTATTTTTATTTTTTATATTTGATTTGTATATATTAGTTCTCAAATAATATGAATAAGAAGATTTGTGATGTGCCTATTGCATTAGGTGCACATTAGGTAAGAGAACCTACTAAATCTTGAGTTTAAAAGGATATCTACAAATATACATGGTGGATATAGCCTAGCAAACATTTTTGAATATATCTTCCAACAAAAAAATTAATATATATATAAATAACAAAGATTTGGATTCTTTTTTCTATTTGATATTTGATATATGCTGATTCAAATAAATTATTCCTATCAGGTCAATTTTCTATGAATATAAAAGGCTTAAATATATCATCGACTTTTGAAGAAGAAAAAAAGATTCAGGACACCTGTTAAATGTTTAGTCTATCTATGTCATTTTCGTTTAAGAAAAGTCTCATATATGTTATTATTTTGTTAATTGAAATGATATACGTAAGCCAAACTTTTAACATATTGCATTGATGAGCCATTTTTTAAAGTTCTGTTACATATTTGAGCCTTTAACCTTTTAAAAAGTGATTTAATTGATTTCATGACCGAATCATAATTGACCACATGCAAAAATGGTTTTGCTAAATCAAAATTATTGTTTATTAACCAAAAAAAAAATGATATGAATAATTCTTTTCTCAGATAAAAATCACATAAATGAACCAAACTTATGACGAATGACATATATAAGCCTTAGCTTAAAACTTCATAGTTGAGTCTGTTCATTATTAAATAAATGAAAAATAACAAATTGATTGATCAACCTCCATTGTTTTTATGACTTGTATATAGAATATAAAATTATATTCAACAAATATACAATTCATAAAAAAACTTAAATAAGTATCTAAGCTTGATATAATGTTTTTTTTAAAAAAAAACTATAGCTTATTGCAAAATCACTTTATGGTTAGGGACTATAATTATTCCTTCCAAATGGTGATCATGATGGACCATCAAATGTATGCATTGAATGGAAAATTACTCCTTTCAAATGGTAATCACGAGGACGCATTGAAGCTCTGATTAATGCTACATATATCAGAATATTAATGTTAAAATAATCAAAAGACTAATGATCGATTAAATACTACTAATTCATCAAAAATTTATCATATTTTTACTATTTTGAGCTAAACATAATGGAGCAAGCATACATCATTTTAAAATTCTAAATCCGTCACTGACCATAGAAAGATGTACTTCATCTTAAAGATTAAAAAGGTTTGAGTTATCAAAGAGACTTAAGGATCCTATTGAAGAGAAGGTTATTATAGAAACTAAATTATGTCTATCTTGTGAAAAAAATCCTAGGGTAGCACTCACTAGTCACAACAATTCATGTATATATGTTGAGCTTATTCAATACCAAATCCAACTATAGAGATCATTTTTCAAGAAACTAAACCAAAATCAACAAACCTATCAAAAGCTAAATTTGTTTGAAATTCCAAAAACCACCATGGAGTTCAAATAAATAGACAAAAGCTTATGACTGGACATACATGGGTTACAATTTAGTACATTTGATTGCTATGAATTTGTGGTCATATCAGGAATAATAAGATTATGAATGAAGTTATCCGATGGAAATGACCTCGATGCAGGATAAGAAGCAAGAAACATGACTAAAATGATTCGAACATGTGAAGAAGAAATGCATGAACACTTCAGTGTGGAGGTATGAGAAATTGACTATGAATAATTTCATGAGATGTTGAAGAAGTCGAAAAAATATTGGGAAAAGGTGATTAAACAATATATGACACCCGGAGCCAGAATTTTTAATAAGGAGTTTCGAAATCTGTAGAAATGGACACACGAAGAAGTCGAAGGAGATTCAACATCTACTATATATACCTATAAAATTATTTTAACCAAATAAAAATAATATGATTTTTCACCGAAGGAAGTTCGAATAAACCCCCTAAAATATAGTGGCTTCGCAACTACATGACGCAGTTTCAAATTACCGAGTGCATCATGGACGACATGAATTAGGATGACTTTTTGGTAATAGTAGTCGTAGATGATTAATTAGTTTTCGACTTGCTTTGAATTATTTTTTCCTTGAGCCAAAGATTTATCGAAAAGATTAACAACACTATTTCAAAGAAAACATTGGAAATATCACAAAACTCAAGCTTTGAGAATTATTCAAATCAAAGTAATAAGAATGGGATAAAGGATATAGTTTTCATAATACACAAAACTGAATCTCTCTGTCTAACAGAAGAAGACTCATGTATAAAAGGGAACTTTTTATCTCCTATGCATCTACCACTTTGCCTTGCCCAAAGTATTCCGCATTTACGCAAGGTTCGAGGAGGAAGAGCCACATCCCAGAAGGGTGGGGTGTGATGTAGATAGTCAATTCACGGCTCGAACCAGTAACCTACATGTCTCACACAGAGACAACTTCCAATGTTATTCCAAGGTTCCCCTTCAACAAAAAATAACATAACCACATGGCTAATTTTACCTTCTAATATCTTTCAAAAACTTTTTAAAATAGCTTTGGAATATCCAAGCTAAAAGTAATATCCCTTTCTCCACTTTTTCCAACTCAATGAATTTTGACAAAACAAATAACTAGATATACAATATACAACTTAGCGGAGCTTGACTATGCTTTCCAAAAAAAGAATAAGAAAGCAAATCAAGATTGCTGTATAAGAAACCTTGATTAGGAGCAAAAGTAAACAATCAAAGTTGCAACTGTACTGGGGCTCTACGCCATACGCTTGAAGAAGGTGGTCCGTTCAAGTCTGTTGCTGCGACAGATTGTTTGATTCCTCTGGTCTTCATAACTCCTGAATTAAGATAGGTTCAAGCTAAGATTCTAACGCACTCAAAGAGCAAAGTTTAGGAAAGAAAGGAAGGTTTATTCAATGATCAATATAATAGAGTATATGGGTCTCAGAGCTTCGGCTCAGTGGTGAAAGAATCACAAGTATGTGATGTGTGAGTTAAGGCACATCATGGACTCAAACTTAAAGTTTAGTATTTAAGTTGGGAAAAGGGTAGAGGAGCAGTTCTATCGCGAATGCAAACCCACACCAATATATCCATCATTTGTCTTTGACACATAAAAAGCACAACCCAAAAGTCCAAGAACTCTTTTTCTCCATACTCAACCCAGCCATACTCAACCCAGATAGAGAGACAAGCAGTTATCACGGTGGAAATAATTAACTACCTTAACATATAGGATATTTCTAGCCTCAGGTATTTAACTCGTGGACAAGTATCAGAGTGCAATATGCAACCAAAATATTATCAGCAAAATAAGTAGACACTATGAAGCACACAAACCTTCATTGATGAAGCAGAACTAAATCGTGATTGAGTCTCTGACTTTAGGTGCAAACGATGCTGCTGCTGAATTTGCTTAAAATGCTTCAGCCTAGAACTAAAGTTTATTCCGTTATGCATATCATGTGAACTCTCATTTGGGTTGCCATCCTCAGAGATTTGTAATCCACCTCCGCCGTTGAAAAATGGAATCCCAGACGATGTTCGTGCAACTTTCTCTTCCTTGAAAGAGTATGAAGGAACAGTTTTCAACCGAGTACGAAGAATCTTGAAGGCTGCACTTTGCTACATGAATTGATAAAGAATATCTACATCAGCAAACTTGATGTGCAGCTTAATACATATAAGTGGTGCATATAAGAGTGAGATAATCAGGAAAAAAAAATTAGATAAACTCTTGTAAAGAGTTCAGTAATTCACTATGTTACTAACATAAAAACCAACTAATGAGCAAATCCCAGTAGAGAGAAATGACAATAGGCGTTTTTTCCAATTTGCCTCAGCCTTGGTAAGTGGAGATGCGGCGTTACCCAGTACCTTGTTGATGGTAGGTAGCAGGTATCGGTCGAATGATCAAGGTTTTTCCAATTTGAGCCTAAGTCCTAACACCAAAATTGTAATTAAAAAAAAAGGGAAACAACTCACGAAAGATTATTTCAAGTATAAGCTGGAAATAATAACCATGACATACTAACTCTTAGGATATAATAGTAATAAATGGATTGAACAACTAATGCAACCCGGTGATTGCTTTTGTCAGTACTCTTAAACATATGATTCAACAGAAACTCAACTTGCACAAGCAAATGCACAACTGCAAACTTTTCCTGGCGTGCATCAGAAATGATATGCGGTTGATAGCAATAACCTTCAACTTAAGTTACCAATGGAGAAAATAATCCATAACATACCTGCGGCAACAGCATCAGCAGACCATATAATGCTTTTAATAACCATATGTATCTTCCAGGTTCAAGAAGCTGCAAGAATAGAGCCACTAAGATACTCCTAAAAGAACTTGTTCGTGAAAAAGAGAGAAACCCAATAAAATTGCTTGTACATCATAACACCACCAACTTCATAAAACAGGTAAAAAGCAGAATACAATAGATGTTTTTTAAAAATAAATACATAAACAAAAATAATCCAATTTGTCGAATAAATCAACAGCAATCGAAAAAGATATTATATGAAGAGTTAATCTTAGCAACCCTGATATTTGCAGTTAGTACCAAGAGTTCTTTGAGCACCAACGAATGACTAGAGGAAAGGGACTTCAAATAGAAATGCAGCAACAATTTGTAGGTAAAATGCATGTCCCTCTTACAAAAAGAAATCAGTATAGGGTATCAAGACAAGCAATTATGAGTTTGCAGCCTCCTCAAAAAGACACGGAAAAGCTGGCAATTCATAAAAGGCACAATGAAAATCCCAACTGTGGAACAAATCATCGAAACCAATGCATATAACATTCAACTATATAACATTACCACCACCACACAACACCCAACCTTAATATTTATTTCTGCCCATTGGCAGGTCATCAATTTGAAGTCTGTTAACAGCGATGTCAGAATTTCATACAGGATTTCTCTCATTGGTGCAGTAAAGCAGATTGTCGAGATAGTTTGGTAGTAATGCATTGAGCTTCTAAATTCCAATCTGGTTTCCCTTCTTAACATGTATGCAAATGGAAATTGGAGCAGCAATTTCTTCACAAGCCTTGTTTGCACACTACACAAAAGACGCTAAATGCAAAGAAGACCGCTTTTACAAACAACTAACAGTTACACTTCAATCAACTAGGTTGGGTCGGTTATAAGAAAAGAACAGAGCTTTCACGACCAAAAATTGAATGATCTACTCTAAAAAGAATATGTATTTCCTTTTCCTTCAATCTACCGCTTAAAAGATAAGCATATATTCTTAGAAGTTATGAGACACTCAGGTTTCTCTGGTACTAGATTCCCTTTTCCGGGAGAACTCCAGCGCAAAAGGAATTACGAACATTCATATGTTTATTTTCTGGATCATAAAGAACCATAAATGATAAAATAAATTCAAAATTCTAGGTTTCACATCAATAAAAGGAGAAATTCAAAACACCTGAAGCCTAAGGTAAGCAAAGGTTGGAGTCTCCAGAAGGTGGATCAACTTATGTAGTTGCACTAAGAACTTCACATTGATATCTTCTTCAACCAAAGACTGAATAACAGAACTTGCATGCTGGTATGACTGTAACAAAGACAGAGCTCATTATATTCACTGTGAAAAAACAGTAACAAATGCTTGATAGTTGCTACAGGCATGAGGAATGAGGAATGAGGAATGCCTTAAAACTTGCAGGATGTAAGGCTTACCTGAGCTAACAGGCAGAGGCTTATCATTGCCATTGGCGAATGGCACCAAGATGCGTACAAAGAAAGCAACAAGTCTCTCCCAGAATCTTTGACCAGTGACTGTTTAAGATCCTCCCGAAGGTCAGACAGCTCAGGTGAAGTAAGCAAAATCAAGTTTAAAGCCTGAAACAAACACCAGCACACTCAGCGTACAGCAAAGACTACATTAAGCACCATACATTGAATATGAGCCCCAATGACAATATATCAAAACCAAGCTTGAGAGTTCTGTGATCACATGAAATTAATTAAAAAAACAAAGTCTGAGCTCTATATCATCGCACTTTCACTCTGTATATACGGAAGAGTGATATTATCTTGATAAATAAGATATAAGTAAAACCTGAACCATCACAGAAGCAAAGTCCAAATCTGATTCTCCTTCAAGTATTGTGGACAGTTCACGGTAAACTCTTTCAGCATTTAGAAGCACACATAGCCGTCGAATTATCAAAGCCCCACGTCTGAAAGAGATTAGGATAGCTAAGATACCAGCAGAGAAATCTTCAATAAACCAAACAACAAAAGCATACCAATAAATTTTTCCCAAAGAAACGAAAAAAGAATATAGCATTTACTTCTCCAGGAGTGAGTGATCATGCTGAAAGCTGTGAACAAGGAAAACAACTAGCTGCCGGAAGTGTTGCGGATCTTCAGCTATGCATGCGTGCACCTCAAGAACCAAGAGCACTACCTGGAAGAGAATTTATGGAAGAGAATTCAAAGAAGACTCAGAACAATCAAAAATAGCAGGAAGCACCCTCTAAAATCAATAGCTCGACCACATAGGAGAGGTAACCCACACTAGGCAAGCCCGGTGCAACGAGCTAGACCCAAAAAGCAAACCCCTTGCTTTCGCTGACAAGACGTTTTGAACTCCAACATGGAAGTCTCAAGCCCAAACAACGCGAAGGGAACATAAATACCTTGATATAGGATAATGTTCAGTCATGTTAATGATACCAAAAAGACATTTCCTATTTTGGTCTCTTTGTTTACTTGTATTTACAGCTATTAAGTTGGTTTCAAAAAACTAAGCCTTTCTAAGTTCCTTGCCTATGTTCTTTGATGATCGAGCTACTATTATATATGAGTAATAAACCATCAAGTGTCTCCCTTTCAGATATTTCTGTTACTAGAAATTTTCTAATCATTTTTTCTTTCATGAAATTAGTTTTGTTTTGCTTTTCCTTTTTAATTTTAATTAATTCTTTGGAAGAATTAGCATGAGAGTACTATGAATTCGGGTATATTCTTGAAAGTTACACGAACTACAAGTCAACATTGTCAATGATTTAAAATAATTCAAATAAGTTTGAGAAAATTATAGTCAAAGAAAAATCGGCTGACTCCCCAATCATTAATACTTTCATATAAAATGGGGCGGTGGGAATAAATAAATTGATTTTGTAACTATTTTTTAAACTCAGTGTATACGTCATCTTTCAATAGTCTTTTTATGATTTTCATGGAACTTTGATTTTCTGTTCATCTGAAGCATACCCTGTGAAATCCCACGAAGTGGGGTTTGGTCTGTTCATTTGAAGCTCGTGGAATATTTGTTGCCTACTTATATGTTCTATCCTCCAAAACTTTTAGATTTTCAAGAGTCATATGCTCGCACTGAAACTAAAAAGGTAGTATGATAATTAGTAAAACTAAAATGATGGAATTATAAAACTAGAACAAATTATAAGTTGAATAGCTGACGGATGATTGAGGGGCAATTTCATCTTTTACTGAGTTAGTTATATAGGATTTAACATTCATCATCAATAAGGAAAAATAATATCCATCATCGACTTACTCTTCTATTTTATATCTCAAACACAAATTTTAAATAAACTTTTACTCCTTGAGATATAGTACATGTGCATCGCGCGTATCCAAAAACTAGTAAGGTAATAAGAGTCTAGAATAAACTTTTCGCATTCATCCTCCAAAACAAGAGAATATTTGTGGCAATGAATTCAGGAAATATCAAATATCATGTATGCAGTTTAGAGCACTTTTAGAAATCATTCAAGCAGCAAATATTTGCCAGCCTTAAAATAGTACAATGGATTAAAAAAATGATTAATGTGAGGTAAGATTTTAATTCTTATTCTTCTTTTTTTTCAACTGATTGATAATTAGGTTAAGGATGATCTGGAAACAAGAATGAAGGAGTCATGTAGAGCTGTAAAATTTCCAGAAGAATCAAGAAGGGGGTGCCAAAAAGAATCACGGGTACTAAGTGTGAAGGGAAGGATGAATTACGGCCAAAATTTGCCAAGAAACTACACTAGGGGAACAAAACAGAGGCCACAGCTAATGCACAAAAACCTAAGTGAACTTTTGAAAGTCAGCACATGCCTGGAAAACACAACCATAATGCTACCAGAAAAGTCGTATTGGCTATTATCACTTGTCCATCAGAAGCTAGAACAATGGATAGATCTAGCAAAGCAAACCAGCATGACAAACTCAATGAAAAAGAATAAAAGCAATAAGAGATACCTCATCGGAGGGATCTGATAGCGCCCTTAGGAGAGTGTCAAAGACATCATTCAGAAAAACCAAGACCTGTTTCGAAAAATTGGAAACATGAACATTCACTTACCAGATCAAATTTTAGAAGTCATAAAAAATACTGACAATAAGATATTTTTCATTATCTGAGTGTTATCAATGAACTTATTCCGATACCGAATATATGATACTACTTGTGAAAGTTGAATCGAATTTGTAATATATACACCTAAATATAATGCAAAAAACTTGTCCTAATAATAGTAAATCCATTTTTATGCATGATTTTACCTGAAAATACAACTATAGTAGCATGAATAATGAGCTTTATTTTGATAGAACAGAATATGACAAAACATCAAATGCAACTATGATGCAGCAGAACATTAGGTGATGCAGCTGTAGAGGAATAACCATGTCACAGGAGTATAATAAGGCTCTAAGTTTATTGAAGAAACTAGCACCTCATATCCCAGATCCTCCATCTCATCCGAGAGAGAGAAGGGAAAACCACAAAGAGCAAGGAACTGAGACTTCTCTCCTTTTAAAGCCCTTTGCTTGTTTTACACAGATTCAATTAGTTACTAGATGAAAAAATACATGGTTACACGCCCATGGATTGTAAGTACCAGCCCATCATGCTTTGTGAAATAAATGAAAAATACAAATTGTGGAATACACAACTATGTTCCAAACATGATTCATGACCTCTCCTGTAGAAAACACTTTTCAAAACTTTATGTCTTGTTTCTTCAATAAGCATTTGCAGCTGTAGACGAATAACCATGTCACAGGAGTATAATATAGCTCAAAGATTATTGCAGAAACTGGCACCACATTTCCTAGATCTTCCATCTCATTCCAGAGAGATAGAAGGGACAAGTACAACCACAAAGAGCAAGGAACTGATATTTCTCTCCTTCTAAAGCCCATTGCTTCTTCTACACAAATTCAATTAGTTTCTAAATGAAAAATACAAATTTGAAACACACAAATTGTAGGTTTCAAACATGATTCATGACCTCTCTTTTAGATAACACTTTCAAAACCTTGTGTCCTTGTTCTTTAATAAGCATCCCAACAAGCAACAACACATGAGCTAGTACTTTTAGCAACTCAGGCTCCATACTCAGCAATCAGCATTAATAGATAATGGTATTGCATCCCCACTGGAAAGCAGTGTAGTTTAAGATATCAACTCCTATGCCATTCAGTAAGCCCATGAGAGAGTGTTCTCATTGTGCAAAAGAATAAACAAGATGACCGTCATTAAATTTTAGGTCTTCACCTCAGACCGATGTCCATTAAGCAGGGTCCACATCCAATGTAATGATTCAATACGTGTCGCCTCCCATTCACTAGACAACTGCCTGATAAACAAATTGAGACAGAAAGTTAACTAGAAGCAATACTATAACATATAGCTACTTGGATATAACTATTCTTATCACAAACTCTGTTATGTTTTGATTTTCATAAATAAGCCAATCACATTATTAAATTGGTAAGCTTTTCCTATATGTAATTTATTGATAGCCAAGTATACAGGCAGTAGAAAAGGGTCGTAAACATTTCCGAAGCATGTTCACTGTTGCATAGAACAAATGAATTGTACCATTTTGGCATTTTCATGCATTGTGAAAATTACATCAGAGAGCTACCAGATCTAGGCATCGACATGTTTAATAATATGTACAACTGTATATTCTGTCAAGTGTCTCAGATTGCTCTCTTTCCATACCACCCAGCGCGCGCAAGCTAGGTTTCTCTCCATAAGTTCCTTGGTTCATTCATACACATGTATCCCATCCAGCGGCACAAGAGTTCCATAATAGTATTTGGCATCACCCATATCACCCAAATTTATTCAAAAGCAGGTTCGGCAATTATCCAGCTACAGTACAAAGCAAAAATAAGCGTTTGCTACTCTCAATTTCTTTTCCACACAAAAACATCTGTTTCACTGCATTTGCTTTTTGCAAATTTGTTTGGACATGCACCATGAGCTAACACCAAAAGATAAGCTCTTGTCTGAGGAGATTTAGTTCCCTAAATCAGTTTCCAAGTCATTGCTGGAAGTTGAAGGCTCCAGAGTCTAGGTTCCAATAGCAGGAGTTCACTGAGAATCTGCCACTTCTATGTGCAGTGAAAAGCCAGTAAGTCTTTCTCATCAGCCATGTAGTACACCTGTTCAAACTCCTGTAACTAAAAGGACACTCTCTACTTTCCAGTCTAAGTAATTGCTTTTGAAACATAACTCTTACACATCCTCTGATCTTACACATGCCAATGGTTGCCTCATGAAGATCAAACAATAGGCAATAGAAATAAACAGGGACAAGACATTAGCAGGATAATGTTGGCAATCTCAGAAAGTCAAGAAAGATCTTAAGACAATCTAAAATACTATACCTTTTTGGATCTCTTGGACCATTTGGTTGGAAAGAAATAAGAGATGCTTTGAGAACCAAAGGAGTTACCTAGATTTACCAAAGAATTCATGTCCTGAAAATTTGTACTTGCAGGGTGCGGGAGATATAGTGGATAACTTAGATCAGCTTATGGAATTTCTAGGTGTTTTGGGAATGTTACTGATACAGCTATGCTAGAGCTTGTAAGATTTTTGGGTACCTTTTTGGTACTTCCTTTAATGAAACCTTTACCGTATCAGGAAAATAAAAGAGATCAACATGAGTTGACACCCGAATCAGGAAGAGTAGCTAATAGAATAAATAAACCTATTTGCTAGAAATTAGTTGGAAGGCAGGGAAGAGAAATGGCCCACATCCCAACAGAGCTTGTCAATTTCTGAACTGAGTTATGGTTTCCTAATATGATATTGGCTAATCATCCTCTCATGAGCTAACATTAAAGATTGATATAGTGTTAGCGCCCCTTTAGGTTACCAAAGAAAATTTAAAGAAATTAAAAGTAGAATACTTCAACTTATCTAATAATTATGTTTTCTTGTTTCTTTATAGGAGGTTATTACTCCACTTTCTCATTCTAGTAGTAGTAGGAAGTTATTTCCTTGTTATTAGGTGGGTAGTTACTCCACCAATGTTGTGTTTAAAGTAATTTGAATTCAATGGAAAGATAAGCAAAAAACTATTCCAGTTTTTGAGTACTTAAACTCGAGAAATCTCTCTTAACGAACCAGCAAATAGGTCGTAGCATAAGAACATTTGATTTCATCTTGCAGTGTCACATAACTAGATCCGTATCAAAGACCCTACCAGATAGGCCTAAGGTCCATAACTTAACATGGTATCTGGTCTGGATCCATTGATCCTTGTTGATGTGGTTTTGCAATGTTGAGCCCCCATGTTATTAGCCATTCTACAGTAGTCCGGGCGTGAGGGAGGGTGTCAAGTCCTACATTGTTCAAGGCAAAAGGTTGTTGTCTCCTTGTATAATATTGGGCAATCAGTTTTGGGATTGAGTTAGGCCAAAGGTCCATTTCTTAACAAACACAAAGAACATAAAAATTTAAGTATTAAGGTCATAGTTCTATAGTCAGAAGTATTTGGCTATTATAAAAATCATATTTCAACAAAAAGCCATCTACCATTATTTAATGAAACTAGTAAATTCTTTAATTGATTATCTACTGTACTATCAACTATCAGACATTTCAACTTCTTCAAATCTTCAAAATCCAAATATCCCTCAATAAGTAACTTATACCTCCTAGCAACAGAAAGGATTGCTCCTACATCAAAACCCTCAGCTGGATCAGCCTCAATTGCACGAAGTTCGTCATTTGTTTCACGAGAAACCTAAAAGGAAGAAGCACAGACGAATAGGAAAGTGAGAGTGACAGACAAAGAAGCAAAAACAACGAAGAAAGGTAGCGCTAGAGGGGGGGAAACACAAATACAATAAAAGGAAAAGGGGACCATCTCCACTTACAACTCTTATTTTCTCTTCTTTATCAGATATACAAGGCAATATTGCTCCCAGAATATCAGCATAATAAGGGACAAGTTGATCTCCACCAAGTTTCACAAATTCATTTATCTGCATGGCACAAAATAATCTATTCAAACAGATTTGACAAATTAAAACACTAGTATATAGTTAACACCAGAAGATATCGTAGCCAAGAGACACAATATCGGTCAATAGAAAGCAGGATAACATGGTACACAAGCAACATGCATATCAACATACTTACCCAAGTGATAGAAGTCAGCCTAGTAAATTCATCCTGTGAGCCTGCCCTTTGCACTAGTATTTCAGCCATGCGGCCATAATCTACAGACTTAAGAGCAGCATTTTTCAAGTTAGAAACTAACAAAGGACAAAAAGAATCTATATATTATTATAAAAGTTGAAAGCATCAAACTCAATATTGATAGACAAAAACATCCTTGTTATACTGATGACATATCTTTCCTTCAAGAACCATATTATTTCTCCACAAATCACTACAATAACCAATCTTCTCTTTTTTGTGCTCAAAATACCGAGAATTATAGAGTGGTAAAAAGTACTTCCATATGAATCAAATTCATTTGAGTGTATCTGAATGGTCACTCTTGACTGATATATTTAATGACACATTATTTGGACACATGGAAGGACAGAAATTAGACAAATAAGGTATACATTGATGACACCTCTTCAATTTCTCTCTTTTTTCTAACATAATCCGGTCCTATAAAAACTTGTCCTGCCATTTTAAAACTAAATCTTGAGCTAAGATAATTAGAAATGCAATAGAGTCAACTATATTAGAGCTAGAGGGATCTAGTAGTTCTATTGGTTGGTTACTTGAACTTTCACCTTATTGGTAAGGGGGTTCTATTACCACATTACAATCCCCTCCCTCATTTCCCGTTCCCTCTCCCCTACATATATATTTTTTTAAAAGAAAACAACTATATCAGAGCTCGTACAACAACATACCCATTGAAATCCCACAAGATCGGCCTAGGGAGGGTAGCATATACACAGATCTTACCACTACCTCATGGAGATAGAGAGGTTGTTTCTGAAAGACCCCGGCTCAAGTGCAGCAATAACAATATAAGAGCTCCTAAGACCTAATTCCAAACTGAACTGGCAAAAGGAGGATGTATTAGCTATGCTCTTTCGGCTACCTCAGGTTGGCTAGTGGTTTCGACAAAGTACAAGATTGGTCATCAATATTTTATATAGACGATGATGCAGGGAGCGTGATTTTATTGTGGCTAGGCAATTAAGTGCTATATTTTGGAAGAATATTGAGTAATATTAGCAACATATTCATGATATTGAACTATTTGAAGGAGCCAAATATCCATTGTTATGGATCAGAAGCCCTCTTTAGTTTGTTCCTTTTTTTTTTCTTGTGTAGATAAGAGATTCAGTTTGTGTGAATAGTCAGCTTCATTTTTGGGGCGTTAAGTGTATGTCGTATGCTACTCTTGTAAAGTTTAAAAAAATTTACCTGCGAAAGGAGGAAAGCTCTTTCCCCAGAACTTTCAGGTGAGTTGTTAAATTTGGGCTCGCATTGGTTTGAAAGATTAGTTGTGATCCATTTAGTTCTACACTGAAGTCTCATTTGTTTGTATTAAAATTGAGACATTTGAAACTGAATAAATATTTGAATATTAAGATGTGGATTAAGATTTAGATGTTTGAATATGACTACACAACTAACTATTTAGATGTTATATTAAGATATGAATGATATATAATTAAGACAATTTTTGCAACATCTAAGTATATAAAGCTTGTCAATATACACAACTATTACCTTCTCAAAAAAAAAAACTTCTTCATTTAAAATAAATATAAATTAAATTAAATACTAAATTAGTCTAATACGATATCAACAAAATATTTTAAGAAAATTATATGGAGGTTGGTTGAGTTGATGGCTAGCAGTGTGGTTGTGGTGCCGATTGGTTATGGTGTTGGGCTGTTAGCTAATGTGGTGTTGTGGTTAGCTAGTGTTGATGGTTGTTAGCAGTAGTGGTTGATGATGGTGACATATTGTAGTGATTGACAGTGGTGGTGGTTATGGTTGAGGATGGTGGTTGTGGGTAGTGGGTGGTGCTAGCTGATAATGATAGGCGGTGGCATAGACAGTTGATAATTGTGGACAATGGAGGTAGAGGTATAATGGATGGGATTGGTGAACTCATATTTGTAGTAGTCCTTGAATAGACATCTTAATGATATTAAGACTTTATTACAAGGCCCCTTATTACAACACCTAATCATTCAGATTGTGGCCCAGAGGTCAATGAAGTGATTGAGAACCATGAGCTTTTTGGTTCAATTCCCAGCAGAGACAAAAAAACACTAGGTGATTCTTATTTCTTCCTATCTGTCCTAGCTTTGCTAGATAGAGTTACCTAGTACCTATTGCTAGTGGGAGGTGGCATGTATCCCGTGGAATTAGTCGAAGTGCGCGAAACCTGGCTCGAACACCACAGTCATCCAAAAAAAATTCAAACCTAAAAAAACAAAAGCACTAAATGACCGAGATCGGAAGGATTAGAGTTAATACCTGCATTAAGTGCAAACAGATGAGGCCTGAGAGATTCTAATACTAGACTTACTCCTTTTACCATACAAACACTTCCTAACAAATGATATTCATACTGCTACTAAGACTGAAGTTGCTTCCATTACTATAACCAATAGTGTAGCTGAAGTTGGTCAAAAACTCCTCTTTTCTGCCTTATGCATGGGAGAGGTCAAGGATTATGTTATGACGCCATTTCAATTTCAATTTCAATTTTATAACTTGAACAAATGTCTTCAGAAATACACATATACAAATATATAAATATATATATATCAGTGAGAATGTATTTTATTGTTTTGTTTTTTTAGATGAAGAAGAAACTTTTTTATTTTTGTTACAAATTCTATTATATTTGTTGAAGTGTGTGACCATCTCATCTAAAAGTTTAAACTGTTAGATTCTCAACACGCCCCCTCACGTGCTGGCCTGATTTTTTTTCATGGCCAAGCACGTGGAAATTCTTTTTGATTTGGGTAGCGGTGAAATTTGATCTCATGACCTCTGCCTGCTTTGATACCATATTGCTCCGGTACCATATTAAAGTGTGTGACTATCTCATCTAAAAGCTTAGCTTAAGTTTTTAGATGAGATGGTTACACACTTCAACAATATTGATATGGTATACACATGCACAATAACTAGTCAAAAACGCTTTAAGATTTTTGTCAAAAAAAAAAGGATCTTACTAACCCAAAAGGATGGAGATACAAAAGCAGAGCAAAGAACAACTGTCTTAAATACAAATGGAAAGCCAAACAAATTACTAAACAAAAATTAGTAAATTTAAGTTGCAGGTTGAGGGACAAACATATATTCAGATATCTTTCATCCGAGCCTCAACCCTCAATAATACTAGCAGAGGAAAAAAGTTGCAAGTTCAAAATTTTATTTTCCTTTGGGAGCATTAAAAATATAACACACCACACATGACATAGATCTTACTGGAGAATTCTTAATCTCTTGCAAAAACTCTGAAAGCGCAGAATCAGCCTGTTGCCGTATTTCATGGCTAGAATCACTCAGCATATTAAATAATCCTGCACTTCATCAAGTCAAGAGAAATCACATGAGTTAACAAATTTAGAACATTGAGTTGCGTAATAAGAAGGTTTTGACTTTGAAAAACAAGAAATTACCATCAAGAAAATCAGGAAGAAAACCGAGCATATCAATATCTGGAACACTGTCTAAAACTGTGATCCACCCAACAAGAAATTGGCGGACATGAGGATTGAGGACATTCATTCGTTCTCTCAGCAAAGGAATAAATTCTTCAATGCTGTGTAAGAAACAAAATGTCCAATTCAGTGGAAAAATCAAACTTCGGTTCCAGCATGAAGATATTGGTTTCCAACAACCCAAACTCACCTGAATTGCTCACTCTCTGTGACGATATCCTGCATCCAACAAAAGTTTAAGCACAATGTTATAAGTCAAAATACCAAAACTGTGCATATCTTTTGATTAAAGCAACTCATTTGCCCCGCTCTCCATAAAGCACTGGCGGTAAAAAGAATCGGGGAAAGGAAATAAAAGAAAAGGACGCCCAACTTTTCTACCCTAAATTAGCAAATTTACACCATTTTGAACTCCTCAATGAAAAAAATACTCAAGCCTCATCTTTAGACTCTCCTTTCCTCTGCAACACCTCCTATCCTCCTCCTTGTAGTGTATCGAACTGGAATTCATTATCATCTAAACAACACATCATTTTTTAAATGTTTGCATACTCTTCCCTCTCTGACCAATGCCTTCAAATGAAATGATGTGTTACCTTCACGAGTCTATCTAAAAGATGAGCAGCACTTTGCACATTGGCATCTGAATCTGCCGCAAGCTTACACAAAGCATCAAAGATCTGATTGAAGAATACGATGAAATCTCCTCTTACAACCTGCAAAGTAGAAAAAATGAAATCCGGACAACAAGAATCAAAAATACATGCGTTGTACAGGCTCCGTTAGCTTTCTCACCTTTGCGATGTTATACAAAGCTTCACAGGCATAATAACGAACTCTGCTGTCTTGGTGCGAAAAAGAGTGTAAGACTGGCGGGACAATTTGCTGGACATCAAATCCAGATGAGAGGTAAGTTGCATAATGGGGAAATAGCACAATCCTCAACATCCCAAAATAACAATAACAGCCACAGAAACAACATCAGTAATCTTTTCAAGGAACCATATATAAAGCTACTTGTTCTCTGGATAAGTAAAGGTAAAAGCTACATATGATGTCAAGGAAGAAGTATTTGAAACAACAAGTAAATTGTTAAGTGTAAAAGGTTAACCCTAAAGTAAAATGAATACACTCTCTCACGGGAACGAGTTTGGAGTTCTATTATCTTTAAAAGACTTAAAACTAAAGCCTTTCCTAGTCCAGGCACTGAAGTAGTGTAAGAACAACAGTAGGCACAAAATCTTAGTTCTCTATTCACGGAATAAATGCACTACGATTGTAAAGAGATGAAGATTTCTAGAACAAAACAAATAAACAGGATTTCTTTATAGGAACATAATTTATAAAAGGTAGAGAATGAAAAGAAAACAGTGAAACTTCCCCTTTTGTTCAAAATGAATAAACAGGATTACCCCTGTGAAAGAAAGATATGAGTAATAAGATGGTGGACAAACCTACATCTTTATGCCATTTGCTTTTTCTTTGAGGAGCAAGTCTATGATAATGCAAACACTGATATCCAGTCAATTACCAGTATGGACAAAGTTATACACACACTAACTCACATCTATATCATTCTCCCAAATACTTGCTCTGTACTCTAACTTACAATCAAGGAAAACTAATTGAAACTAAGGCTAAAGATACCTGACCCTATATTCACCTTAGTAAAGCTTCAACATGCATGTTCTCAGTTTTATTTTACCACTCTTCTCGTCCAAAGGTTTATCTATTACTAGTAATTACTAACAGCAGATGATGTTCTCTGAAAACACCAACCTAAAATTCAGATTTAGGCACATATAATCTCACCCTCAGTTTTATTCTTTGATTATCGAGAAACTCTCGAGAGCCAATGGCACACAATCAAAAATTTGTTGGTTAATGGACCACCTACCCATTATGTGTGCCTAACTCGACATCACGCGTTGTGCTCTTACCACTAGACCAAAGCCTTGGGGCATAACCTCACCCTTTCTCATAGCTAAACAAGAAATTTATAGAGCATTTCCACAAAATTGAGAACTGATAGGAAAAAAAGTTCATCACGAGGTAAACACCCTACCTTAAGGTGTTGTGCTGCATCTGAAGTCAAACCAACAGTTACTGCAGCCAGTCCTATCAATCCTCCCTGCAGCTCAGGTGTGTGTTTGTTAGAGAAGAATGCTTTCTGGAAAAAAGTTGCCTGTGTGTGGTTTGGTATAAAGTTGGTACCAAAAAGAAAAGTGTTTGCTGATATTCAGTATTACTAATGGTTGACAAACATGTCGTTGATCAAGTTATATGAGTAAGAATTATGATATTTGTAAAGAAAATACTTCCACATCCATACGAGAAACACGAAGAAATTATTTTTTTACTAGAAATCATTTTTTCACAATATAATGGATATCATTTCCCAATAAACCAAAGCCTACCACTATAAAAGAGTGAAATTCAAACTCACTTTCCGGTTATGAGCCTGAGGTGAGTAAGTATACTCCTGAGACAACAAACTGATAACGGCAGTGATCTTGTCATGGTCACCCGCAGATGTCAAATGCTTAACAATCCCTTCCAACTACACAAAATCAATAAGCATCAAGATATCAACTTTGAAAAAACCCAAATCCCAAAAACAAGAGGTGAAAAAGCACAGCTTTGGAAAAACCAAAACAAACCCAAATCACCAAAAATGAAGACGAAAAACAAAAATTCATCAAAACCCCATTAAAACAAACCTCTAAAGCAGCATTCTTGCGCTTCTCGTACAGCTTATCCGATAAATTACGAAGAACAGCTGCTGGAATCACAGATAACGCTTCGGCAGTAGTCATAACAAGAATTCAAACACCCTAAATTGTATGAAACAAATTCCCACTTTTTCGCCCAATTTTGTAATCAAATTTGATCTTCCCTAAGCTTCAACACAAACATCAATCTAAACCGTTTTTGTGCATAAACACACACACACAAGAAAAAACTCAAACAACTATATGACTGTAAACACTGAAAAATTGAAGTAAAACAGATCTAAAAAATTGAAGAAAAATTTTGGCCTAAAACCAAAATTGACTCGAGAGGGAAGATTGAAATTTTTTTACTTATTTATTTTATTGTAATTTTATTATTATTTATTTGCTTTGCAGAGAGTGTTGTTTGGTGAAAAAAATATTATAGGAAAAGTCTTCTTTTTCGTGATATCTTTTTTTTATTTTATTTTTTTCTTATTTCAAACTTATTCATACTCCACAGATTAATTAATAATTTTGACCAAAAAAATAAAAATAAAATGGTTATCTTTTACCAGAAAATAAATAAATAAATGCCCACGCGTATTCTCATTATACCACTTCCAAAAAATTCATAAAATCGATTTATTAAATTATCTAAAAAAAAAGATTAATTATATATGATAGTACTTGTTTGTTTATCTAGCCAACAATTGTTAAATCATTATTGTAATTTTTTATGAGTCAAATATTAATATATTAAACTTGAAGAGAGATTTTTATTTTCCTATATACATAAAAAAAAAAATTTAGTTATTAAGATAGTCTTTGTCATAAAAAAGTTAACTAGCGTAAAGTTCATATATAAATTTAGATAATTCAAATATCTACACTTTATTTATTTTAATAATGAAATATAACACATAATAATTATTCCCAATTTCAAAGAACTTGGAATCACCATATGATTTTCTCATTTCGCCGTTTAAACAATATATTATCATCATATTAAATAAAATAAAAATATATTTAAAATATTCATAAATAATACTACTAATATTAAAAAATTAAACCAGTCTAAAATTTATCGTCAATCAGTAATTAATATTTATATGAAATTAGCTAAATCTGCAATGATATCAAGCAAACATAAAATCAAATTAAGATGATTTTATTGCACCAACATAAAATGTCTTTAATAAATGATGTCAAATTTTTAAAATGTAAATGAATAAATATTATAATAACGAAAATAAAGCACAACACATATATTACTCTAGTTCTTCTCAATGATACTTCTATTTTTGAAATATATTCAAAATATAACCTCATTAGAAACTGTACTTAATACTTTCTTTTTCTATATAAGGCATCAATCGATTAATTAAAAAATATTATTATATCTGATTTCATAAAAAAAAAAATAGTGTAATATAATTTTCTAAAAAAATCCAATTGACATTGTTAGTATCCATTTGGATTGACTTATTTTAAGTGTTTTTAAGCCAAAACAACTTTTAAACAGTTTTGAAGTACTTCGGTAAAGTTAAAAAGTGCTTATAGGCACTTATTTTAAAATCAAAACAACAAAAATAAATCAAAAGTCATAAATTAATAAACCTAACTTATGTCTTTTAACTTATAAATCATAAACCAAAAGTCAATCCAATTTCTTCGTCGGTGTAATTTTTTTTAGAGATGCTTCACAAAATTGCAACAGTTCCATAATATCAGTATTTCCTTTGTATAAATAACTCTTGCCTTAAAGCCTAACAAAAATAACAACATACCAAATATAATCCCGCAAGTGAGATCTGAGGGGAAAGGCTATTTCGATAGCCGAACCACGACGCATTACCAAAACAAGCTAAAACCAAAATAACAACAACAAAATTGCAAAGCTCATAATTAACAAATTGAGTAAAACTTAGATATCAAATTATCACCCACTTTTCTGTTTTCATAGAGAAAGGAGCACAAGAAAAACTGCACATAAACCACACACAAGAAAAATGCATATACTTACAAGAGTTGGATCCTGTATACCTATTGGAAACCAATGGAACCAAAGATAATTTACATGAGCTGGGGGAAGGACCAACTCTTCTTCGTTTTTAATTCTTCGCGGGGTGCTACATTATTTTTATAACAGAAGACAATTCACTACAGAGAAGATCTCAATATGCTAAGCGAACATGAGAGGAAGCTCGACTAGTTGGAAAGCAGATTTCTGTTCTGATATGGATTTAGCAAGTAGTGTTTCAAGCTTCCATAAGTGGCTTTAATAACCCGAAACAATGTACAATGTTTTTCATTCTCCTCTGCTTTAAACCTGATCATTTCCCTTCAGGATGTTGTACTTGCATAGTGGACATGTAGCGTTCATTTTAAGCCATTTCACGATGCAGGTGGAGTGGAAATGATGATTACAGGGGAGAGCATGGAGTTCTGCCCCATCCTCGTACGAGGTAAGACATATGCAACATTCCTAGCAAACAAAAGTTGAGATATTGATGACTATTTTATCACATATAATAATTCAGAAATACTACTAAATCTATCACTATTCAGCATGTGTCACATAATGCGGATTCTAACTGAAACAGTGAAGAAATAAAGTTCACTGCCATTGCAGTACCGTAGAGCTAAATGTTAACACCAAAGTAAGGTTGTGGAATATGCATACAATGAAAAAGTTTTATTCCAATATAGACAGACTATTGGGATCAAAATAAAGGAGAAAGAAAATGATAATTGGCTTTAAGCATTTTTAGACACGCAAAAATTAACTTACTGCATCTTCAGGTAAAAGAATACGCTCAGTGGCCAGGTATCCGCTGCTTGTCTCAATTGGTACCATCCTACCAGCTCCTACCCTTGGTTTCTCCTCATTCTTGCAAATATGGAATCTATACTTGGGGAGAACTCTGAGATCTTCCTCGGACGCACCTTCCTATATATTACAGGCAAGAGATCATACCAGAAACATATCAAGTAGCTGGCCTGTAATTATTTATAGTTTGTGTCTCTTACCTGACCCACTGCATAGAGTACTGCAATTATGCAAGGCAAGCAGCAACAGAGAGCAACTCCTATCAGACATGCCAAAGCAACACAAAAGATGGCAAAGAATACATCGAATGCCAGAAATACAACTGCCAACCTGCATCACTTTACATCAGTGATCAAACATGACTGTCTGGTGATCACAAACACTTAAGAAAAGAAAAGGAAACAACAAAAACAATATTTTAAAGGGAGAGCGAAGATAATAATAATCCACAACTTCTCTTGAGATGACAACTTATATACGGACGTATACAAAGGAGTGCGGTTCGTTCGAGAAATTCCTACCTCTCTATCTATCTCTGAGATGTAATGAGATAGTAGATTTAAGCAAAATTCAGCTAGACCGCAACATAAACATGAAAGGCGGCTGAACCAAACAAATGTAGTAATTTAATCTTTTAAGGGACATATAAAACTCTAGATAACTAGATTAAAAAAAGAACTCTATTTTTCAATCTTTAGTCCTTCTATATTGTTATTAACAACAATAATGAAAAAGGCCAATTCATGAACTAAAACAATAACATCTTTTCCACTACTACCATTTCCTTAAATGTGAAAAGATCAGAGTTGCATTTAGACAAATATATCACAAAGATTTAAAACTGTTGTCTATTTGAGCTATGCAAGTACTACTAGTATGTTTAAAGGAATTGTTTTGAGCTGTACAAGTATTACTAGTATGTTTAAAGGAATTTGAAATTAAGAAAAACTCAATTAGAGCCTATATGTAACAGGTTATGCCATCATTGCTATGACCAATTTACATTTTTGAGCTGTCCCAAAATGACTACTCCTACAAATGTAGGGGAGAATTCCTAAAGGGGATCGTCATTTTTGTAATCAAAATTTGAAAATAGTAGAGATAACAAATACAAGTCTCATACAGGACTATCAACTAAACATAAAAGTTTTATAATGTAAGACTACTTTTAACACAAATTATAACTCAAAGGCTTGCAGTGATAGTAGATCTTGACATACCAGTATAAATGTGGAGCATTCTGTAAAAGAATTTCACCACCAGAGACTATCCAGTAAAAGCCAATTATCCACCAAAGAAGTGACCCCATTGTATTCATATATTCACATCGTTTAGCAAAACTGCAATGTCCAAAATGGAAAGGAGTCAATAAATTAATTTGCCACCTCTATACCGCAAGATTAACCAAGAAAAAAGAAAACATATTTTTTTCAATGCTCAAAAGACATTTAAAACTGTCGGTCAAATGATGAGAATACATGTATCTATTTGTTTATCCAGAGGATTAAAAGGTGCTAATAACATAGCCAAGTTGAATGACATATAATTTCCATGCTTCTTTAAGCAGTAGTTTATTCTTGCAAAGTAATAAATATCAATTGTAACTCAGTAATAATCTACTACTACGTATAGGTGTATAGCAGATCAATCATACTGTAAAAGATGGTCAGAAACCTACAAGGTGATGTTAGCTGTAAAGCATAAGTTATGAATAGGTGGATCAGGTGTATGTCATATCTCATGCACACAGATCAATAAAATTATATTTGGATACACTATTGAGTATAAGTTGGAATATCTGCAAAAGAATAGTTTGAATGCCTTAAAAGTATAATTCCTGGAAAGATTTCATAATAAGATGTCATAGAACTTCCCCTACTAAACCTCATTAGTTTTGTATTCGTAACTTCTAGAATGAAGATAACATTATACTTCTGAATCAGTAATAATTCGTGTCGTACATTCTAGTTCCAAGAAGTGTGGCCTAGCCGTCAATGAAGTAAGTTGAAAACCATGAGATCTCTGGTTCAAATCCCAATAGAGACAAAAACACTAGGTGATTTCTCACATCTGTCCTTTACCAGTACAAAAACTTACAACCAATCAAATTGATAACAGTTTCTTCTTAGAATAAGCGTCTGAAACAATGTTATATTGATTTAATTCCAGAAAATGGTATATCTTTACAGTGTCAAGCCTGATTTGTTACTCAACTGCCACATGTCTTTTTAATGAGAAAGAAAATTTAAAATTTACTTAGCACAGATAGGTCACTTGAAGTTTCATCTGCTTCTTTAGCGGCACAAATGGCGGGTTATATAAATTTTGTCTGTCAAATGAATTACATAAAAGCTTCTTATACATAAATACATACATATCATATTTGTATATGCTCTACAGTTTATATGTATGTGTGTGTATCTTATCCATTGAATATCAAAAGGTCATGCAGAAGATAAGAATAATTGCTTAGCAGCATGGAATGAAGACCTGCAGAAACTACTTTTACTTAGATTAACTTGATCCAAAAGGTAAGAATCACTGACATGATACTACCATGAACTCTAACCAATAACAGAGCAAAGATACATTATTCTCAGTAAATTTTTCATCTCCTTAACCTATAAAGAAATCTATAAAAATTTCCATAAGTTTGGGCTCTCTGTTGCTCCTTTTCTTGGAAGAATATTATCCTTCTCTGATATACGGATCTTTCAATGCCTATATGGGTCAAACAAAATCCATGAGATCCAGTCGATATTATCTCATTAAGTTCCATTTACTAGGTTGAATATAAAAAGTGTGCATGTGTTCCAACAGATAGCAGTTGGTGAGGCATACAAGTACACTACGGCAGGCAGCCTTGTAATCACTAATCAATGCCCTCTCACAATCTAATTGTTCAGAATACGAATAGGTTTATACAATCTTATTAGAATAGGAATAGGATTACACAATCCTATTAGAATAGGAATAGGTTTATACAATCCTATTCAGAATAGGAATAGGTTTATACAAATAGGAATAGGAATACAAATACGAATAGAAATAGGAATAGTAAATAGCATCCTACTTGGTAAAGGATTGTATTCTAGTGTCTATAAATAGGGTCTCAATGTAATAATGTAAACAACAACAATTCAATAGTATTCTTTCCTTATATTTCTCACACTAACCATAAATCCCTCTCATACAAAGTCTTAACGAAGTTAATTGCCTTTGAATCAATGTGAAACATATAAGCTTAAAAATATTCCTGTTAAGCAACTTGTTCCTGTCTTTGAAGTATATAGCACTTATCAAGATTTCAGCTTCTAAAACACAATTAATTACCATAGTTCATTTGATCAATCAAAACTTTTCCTTTGGCTCAAATTTAGCACTTGTTTTTATGTACATAAACACTACATGCAAAGCAAACTTATTGAGTACATCTCAAGTACTACGATAGAAAAATTAGAGAGAGTAAACATGCAAGTCTTCAAAATGGATTACAAAATATTCGTAGGGGGAAAGAGGAAGAAAATGCCAAGATAGTAGCCTCTTACAGAGAGCACTGGCATTGGGTTTCTTTTGTAAACTCATCATCTAAAGTTCAAATAGTTCGTTTAAGAGAAGGAGAAGATCATATCAGTGATCAGAAGAAAAGATGAAGATTTCAATGGTTATTGGAGCCTATTAGCCTAAGCAAGAGATGGAATTGTATTGCATATTTAAATGCATGTCGTCGTCTAGCTTTGCAATTACAAAATTTTGTAAAGTACTTTAAGGAGTTGCTGAGTATTTTGCTAACTTTATCATATGCTAGTGTGGTCGTCACCATTAGCCATTTTAAGAAAGTTACTTAGAAGATTGACGGAAAAGGCTTAAAGCATGTGCATTCCATGAAAGTACAATATTCGTTTATACCAACAATATGGCTTAACAAGAATGGAGAATCCACCACTTCCTTCATCATATCATGTTTTATACATAATACCAATATCTCCTTTTACCAACTATTTAAAATCAATTCTTCCAATCCATTTGTTTCCATTATGTTCATAAGTTCACATGAATTTCAAGAGCTTTTAGAAAGAGACAACCTCCCCTCATGTGATTTTAGGTCTATATAGTCCCTTTTAACGCCTTCCAAACATAGTACCGTCTCACGAGCGACGAGCTTAAACGTAATTAAACTTAGCTATATTTGAAGTGAGACTAACTCCATCCATGTGAACTCGTTCACACTGCTAGTCTCAAGCTCGGATAAAGGAGGGAAGTTAGCAAGGGTCAATCAAAAACAATCACTCTGCCTCATAAAGGTAGGGCTGCATACATCTTATCCTCCCTAGACTCCCGAGAGCCTACTTATTGGACAACACTTGGTTTATTGTATTAGAAGTGAAACTAACTCCTCCCGCATGAGGTCGTCGGTAGGGAGTAAGGCTCGTCACATCTTACCCTCCCTAGACTCTCCCGACCGCACTTGCGGAATTACAGTGAGTTCGTCGTTTTTTATATGTAACTATTAGTAATACGATACATCTTACCCTCCCTAGACTCTCCCGACACCACTTGCGGAATTACAGTGAGTTCGTTGTTTTTCTGTATGTAACTATTAGTAATACGATACATCTTACCCTCCCTAGACTCTCCCGACCCCACTTGCGGAATTACAGTGAGTTTGTTGTTGTTTTATATGTAACTATTAGTAACACTACCAACATCATGCTACACAAATGAAAAATCTGAAATTTATTGAACAAGAACTGAACCTTACCTTGACTGATTACCAATACCCAAAACCCCGTTCCTCTCTTCACCACCCTCACCATCATTTCCCTCTACATCAGTTCCTCCTTGCAAACTCCTCCTCCTATATTCCAACCACACAAGCACCACATGCACCACACACTGCAAAGCATACCCACAAATCCAAAGCCTAATCGGAACATTGGGCGACTCATCCACCGCACATGACAAAATCACAAAAGACACAATCACAAACCCCAAATTCCACATCATATCCAAAGCCACCACCGGCTTCGAATAACCCCAATCAGCTCTTCGCTCATCCAGCTCACGCGCCGCCGTCTCCCTCACCAACAACGACGCGCCACCTCCTCCGCCACCGCGCCTTCCGGTGACCCGACCAAGAAGTACCGCTAGTGATGACTGACGACCCCCTCTGCCGCCGTTTTCGAGTCGCCGGTGTAGAAGTGGAGTTGTCGGGTCAGAGGATATCAAATTTGGTGGCTCAGTTGCCATTTTTTCTTGAAGGTTCAAAATATGGATAAAAATTCAATCTTTCAACTCCTTTTTGCTCAACAAAAACTGAATCTTGATTATCTCTATAAATTACCTCATCGATAAGCGTTGATTTAGCTGACGTATTTGAGCTTTTGCTGAAACTTTTGATGAATTTGGTGTCACTGGGGGTGGGGGGTGGGGGGGG
>NC_028640.1:1819976-1833348 GCF_001406875.1 Solanum pennellii
GGGTGGGGAGCTGTGTCTGGCTACTGACAATTTTGTAGCAGCTTTGTACTGATAAAAAGACAGACAAAATAGGATAAGGGAGATTTTGCAAAATATTTTTATTTTTATTTTTTTCGAAGAAAAAAATATTTTTTAATATTTAATTTTTTATATGATATTTTTAAGATCATAAAATATGTACAAATTGAATATTTAATTTTTTATATGATATTTTTTTAAATTAAATATAGTCAAAAATAAATAGTATATTTTTCTGAAAAGATTTGATTAAGTGACTTCTTTACTTTAAAAATAAGGATAACTGTAATTTTTTTTAAAAAGAATTACTTTTTACAATCTATAACCAAATATATGTTATTTTATTATGCCATGTATATATTTTTTTTAACTTAAATTTAATGAAACAAAATATTCGTCAAAATTATAAGGACTTCGTAATTTAGGGATTATTAATCTTAATATTAGTTTTTCTAATTATAACTTTTACATTACATTATTTTCAAATCATACGATTCATTAATTATTTCATGATTATTATATCATCTTCTTGTTTAAAAAGATTAAAAAAAAGTCATTTGATAGTATAATTAGGATGTTGACCATGAATACAACAATGTTGAATAGAAATTCACAAACCTAAATGTGAAATTCAAAGTCAAATATCAACTTAATTAGGTTTTGTTATCAAATCTTGACCATGAATATGTATTTATCGTATAAAATACTATAGAGATTAAATGTTTCTAAGTTTTAAATATTCAAGATTTAATTAGATAAAAGGATTGTATTTGGTATTTTTTCGATACAATTTTTTATTTCTCTCGATAAATATGTGATTAACAAATGAATACATTATAAAGCCTCTAATAAATGAAATATTTGAATCATAAATTTTATTTTCAATCTATTAAATCAAATATTCATAAAAAAGATCTATCATAATTCACAACACATCATAATTATAAATTCAATATTAAAATTTCTACATTATATTTCTTACCTAATTTTATCTACAAAACACTTAAAAGAAGTGTTATCAATTTTAGAAAAAGGAAAAATAAATAAGACAAAATGAAAATTCAACTCCTAACCTTACATAGAGATGCACTGAATTTTCTGTTGTTGTAATATTATCTAGATAAGTGTACCAGTAACCATCTTATTATATGACACTTCGAACATGAATGCACACATATATTTAAGTATTTTTTGAAAAGAATATAACATTATTTCATGATCTAAGAACAGATCATGATTCACGCGAACACAAAAACCCCTCAACTATGTCACCATAAGCACAACCAACCAATGCTTGGACAGATCGAAAGAAATTACCTAACGTTTTTGCCTCTGCTAAAATCAAAATCTGAAAGACCGAAAGCACATGATATCCAACTCAATAAAAGAATACCAAAGTGCAGATTTGCTGCTAGTAACAAGTATATGAGAAGCATCAACAACTACCAACAAAAATCTCATCCTTTTACCAAAGAAGGAAATAAAAATTGTATACCAGAAAAAGCACTTAGCAAAGCTAAGTGTTGTAATGAGCATAAAACAGGCTATAGTCCCAAAGAGCTCAATATTTCTTGACTGCAAAAAATGTAGGCATCACATTAGCACTTGATACAGTCAAACTACAATTGATTTTTCTTAGGATACTTCTTCCCTCTTCTCATAAATCCCAAACGAATACTGCGCGATATGAGTATATGCTATAGTACTTGATACAGTCAACTACTCCAGATGCTGTAATTATCAAGCATTGACTATGCGATGATTCTTGACATTTCATAACAGAATAAACTGAATTATGTCTCCTCTACGAACCCTCATCAGAACACATCTTTTTCAAATTCTAAATGAGCACGAGCAGTTAAACTTAACGAGTCTTCAACTCCAAATTCTTCATGCTTGAGATGACCCTCCAAGCAAGTTTCTCATCTTCCATTGACCACGTGCAGCAAAAGTTTACTGCTTCAGATGTGCTATCAGGATTAACATGTATTCTATGAGGACACTTCTCCTTCAGACAGGGAGAGACAGTGAATGACTGTATCTGGAGACGGTCTCCATCATTCAGAATGGTTACATCTTGAAAACCATTTGAAAGTTTTGTGTATAATAAATGCAGCAAGGAGCATTTATCAAGCACAGGATGCATATCTTCTCCTGGCGACAAAGCTACGTTTTTAGGTTCATCAGGGACACACACTGGACAACAGTAAGCAACCTGAACTTTATGATTTTCTGCTTCTAAGATGTCCATTAACTCATTCTGGTGTACAATTTTTGGGTGCTGGTCTTTCTGCATAATGACTGCCCCTTCAGCTACTCTGTCATCACATACTTGTACACAAGACTCAGCTCTCTCATTAAGAATGAAACCAGTGTCTGCTCTTGAAATTGTTTTTAGAAACTTGAAATTTGGGCTCAAAGAACTTTGGAGAAATGATTTGGATGCCTCAGCTTTAATATAATGAGTTGTTTCAATGCGCTGAGACTCGTTATTTGCAGGATAGTAGCATGGGATCCTAAGATCTGATTCAATTCTCTCTTTGAGCGATGCCATCTTGGGCTTTTCCCCATGTACAAGTATTACATTTTTGGGTGACAGAAATCTGATCAGATCCATGATTCCCTTGGAATCAGTATGTGGACTAAAAGACAGCTGATGAATCTGGCAAAAATCCAAGAAACAGATAAACTTAATAGTTAGAAAGATCAAAGCTAAATAACCAAAAAAAATTAGAAACTGAAAATGTTTCTATATATCATCCATAATTTCAAGTTATGATATCCAAAGTAGAAAAATCTAAAACAGAGAAACAAAGACAATATTGTACAGAAAGAAAAATGACAGGAACCCTCACATTTAACTCTTAACAATGATCATTACCAGACATTTCAACAGTTGTTTGAAGAGTCATTCGAGTAAAAATATCATCATTGTAGTGGAGCGTATGATTAGATAGAGATACAAAAGAGCTAGTATGTGATGGAATTAAACAAATTTAAGAGGATACAAGAATAGAAATACCTGGCAGCGCACATCAATCTGGGTGCTTTTATCAACATCTATTCTGGCAGGAGGTTTAGCTCTCATCAACTTGTGCCCTACTGTCTCAGCCAAACAATATCTGAAAAATAGGATTCGAAGGATAGTAGGAACATAAATGTAGGTAAAATGGTGACAAAGAAGGCGGAATAGGAAGCCAGATAGTCCTAATGGTGATAAAGAACAATAATCCTTATGACTAAACATATAAATAGAGAAATGACAGTTTTAAGTTCTTTCTCTGAGGCAATAGCCGAAAAATTAATTGATGAAGATAGCATACAATTGTTCTTTATGATGTGCTCAACTGAGTTTTAAAGGGTAAAGAACACAATCAGAGTAGGAAGTATTTAAAATGGAATCTAGCTGACCTTAAAGCTCCTATATGTAAAAGTTTATAGGGAAGAAGGAAAGGAACATGAGACGGGTAACACCGAAAGATAAAAACACATAAACAAGAAATGAGCATTACGAATGAAATATTTACATCCCTATTTATGAGTTTCAATTTTCTCATTCCCAAGGGAATTGCAAAAAGTCAAACCCCGAGCTTCGTTTTCTAATCTGACTTCCCACTTTCTCCTGGTAGTAAAGATACCACCAAGTGCTTAGGTCCAGCGATGCAGGAAAGAATGACTGAATATATTCACTTATGAAATGAAACAACTCTTGACAATCATCAGTTGATGCTAAGAGCAGTATCGATCATCTCGACCAAGAAAGAATGTATATTGAGACATTAGATCCAAAGAAAATTTTGTTGCACCTCGCAAAATTGATGGAAGTCAGTTCTCATGATTTTACGCTCTCAATAGCATTTTGGTAATGCTGACAACGTGTAAAGATAAACTACAAGTTTTTCTGCAAGAGTTTCAGATTAAAGAAGCAAAAGAGAATGCAAATATTTGACAAATATTTTGAAGCAGCTTACTCAATCCAGGCAAAGGTGGATGCAGATTTTGTATAACATGGGTGCACCACGTGGGCGCACCACAAAAGAAAGGAGGAAAAAAGGAAGTATTAGGGGGGGAATTGATCCTTGTTCCTCTGGGTAAATAACCAAGTGTTCAATGAAGTGCACCATTTGACTTCTTTGGAGCATGAGACCCAGCACATAATATTAGATCTATTCTAAAAGAATATGTATATATAATATTAGTTTGCCCGAGAGACCATGGGTTCACGTGCACCACAAATTGGGCTATAAATCCGTCCCTGAACCCAGACCTCTTTTATTAAAAGACAAAGGCAAGGATGTATCATTAACATTTGTAAATGCATTTCTTTTTGTCTCATGACAAGATATTAAATAAAAGTGAATTAAAGGTGGTACCCTGGTAGAACTATCAGGTTCTGTTCGCACGGAGCCCATTGCTTGAAAACTTCAAGTGAAAATCCACCACTTAACATGCCGGGAGTAGCAAACAAAACACAAGGTCCAGGAGCATTTATCATGGAACGTTCAAAACTGTGGACTACAAAGTACAAGCATCAGATAATGTAATATGAGCATATCATTATGTATGATCTTAATCATGCACTTTTTCCAGATCAATCTTAACTTTCACTTGAACTACTAAAGAATACAGAGAGGAATATCGCGGAACAAGAAAGTTTGGTGATCCCTGTTACTGTTTTAGTATTTCTACAATTTACTAAAGCTTGCAATGAGTGATAGAGGAAGCACCATTTTTGAAGTCAAATGCATTGCGTGTTGCGGAAAGGTTTTTCACCTTTTGGCTGGCCCAGTTTATGAGAACTTTATAGTACATATTAGCTTGTATGGTCAAACCTGAAAGATTAGTAGTTCAGGATTAAGAATAGGGCATCAAACTACCAAAAAAACATTACGTAAATCCAAAATGTTTGCAGAATTTTTGTACCACGAAAAAGATTAATTAAGAGAACTAATGACAACCTAGTGTAAGAAATACGTAAAATATTTATTCAAGACTAAACTATTGAAGTTTTAATCTCCTGGAATGTTAGGGGGTTATATGGGAGAAGTAAGAGGGAGTTAGTGAGAAAGCTTCTTCAACAGTGAGGAGCTGATGTCTTTGTGTTGGTAGAAACAAAACTTGATGGTCAGATAGACAATGTTATTTAGAGAATCTGGCACAATAGATGGATGGGAAAAATCCAAAAGGAGGCTCAGGGGAGCAGTGGGGGAATCCTAATTCTTTGGGATAAAAGAATCTGGAATGGGAAGACGGTGGTGGATGGCAACCAATGCATAACAGGCAAGTTCACCAGTTTACATGATAACTAGAGCTGGCATTTAACTGGTGTGTGTGTGCTGACTGCAATAGAGTGACAAGGAGGACACTCTGGCAAGAGTTGATCAATGTGAGGAGCACTTGTCTTGGGCCATGGATAGTATGTGGTGACTTTAATGACACTAGAGATGGTAACAAAGGTATGCAACACTATCTTAGGTATCTCCAGTAAATCTAAGTAGATTATCCTAAAAGGTATACCTTCTACCGAGTAATAACTATTTTTCACGTACACGGGAAGGCTTATTCTTTTAGTTTTTAAATATAACATAAAATTGCTTGGCATGTTATAGTGCAGACAGCTTGATAGCTCCAACAACACTTAATAAATCACATAAAGTTACAGAGATATGTGTGCACTTGCAGAATTCCAGTTCTGATTCTAATTCTTCTAATCTGATCAAGGAAGGATCAAGATTTCAACAAAGAAATATCACATAACTGCAATGACCAAAGGAATTATGCAAGGAAATCAAGGGAGAAGAACCTGCGGAAAAATAAATAGGAACTTTAAGATTCATCCGCTCCCAATAGTCATCCAATAACATACAGAGTTCCTGTTTGGAGAAGTATAGTTCACCAATAAAACAAATATTTGTGTTATAATATCTTACAGTACAGAAGAAGAGAAAATTGTAAGAAGCAGCACGAACATAAAGAAAAACATCAAAACTAAGACTGAGGAAAGCCCATGTTTATCAGTTATATAATTCGGCAACTTATACCACACATGTATAGATCATTAGCAGTGATAAGTGTGAGATATAGAGAACCTCTAGACTTAGAAAACTCATAATTTTCCTTATTTATTTATTATTAGAGTGAAACGAGCGCAGATAGAGTGGAATAGATATAGAGGATTCATACTCACTGACCACAAGTTTGGAATCGAGGTACAAGTTGATTGATTGAAATATGTAAACCATGACTTGTACATAGGCACTATCAGATGTGGGTGCTCTCGTTGGAGAGAGTTGGACTTCCAAATAAATACAAGCCTGACGGAAGCTCTGGTAGCATTGATGTCTTAGTTTCTCATAATCAAATATTTGAAACCAAATTGACAGCCAGCTCAGAGAGTCACATGCATAACTTACTAGAGTTTGGACTAGTTGACCACATTCTTCATGGAATGTCTGGAAACGAAAATACTGATTAGAAGTTTAGGACCATTGATTAACATTTAACTCTTCAGTAATGTTATGTTCACTTACCCCCACCCTCCCTTGAATTATTTGTCATTATAGAAGACCTAAAGCTAAAGTATGTCCTAAATCTAGGCATTTAAAAAGCTAGAGTTAGCACCCCAAGGTGAAACCTAGTGGTCAATGAAGTGGATTGAGCACATGAAGTCTCAAGTTCAAATTATAGTAGAAACGAAAGACTAGGTGTGACTTCTACACGTATGTTCTAGCCTCGATAGACAAAGTTACTGGGTACATGTTGTTGGTGAGTGATAGGTAGAGGTGGGCATAAATACCGATAGACCAGACCTAACTAATTTGGCTCTTTGGTTTCGGCTTCTTCTTTTTTTCAAAGGTTTGGTCCTTTGATTCGGTGTTCCATTTAAGGGTCGTGATTCTTCGGTGCACCGAAGAACGAAACTTTTATTAATAAAAGCTTTATTAAAATATTTTAAAATTAGCAAAAACCAAAAAACAAGTTATCTAATTTCCAGACAGAATCTCGCTCGTCAATTCCAATGAAATGTTTCCTATTTTTCCATAATTATTCATTAAAAGGATCGGTTATCCATATGTGCCAACTTTTATGCGTTAAATTTGTTTCACAACTCAAATTTTAATTTTCTCTATTATGTAAAAAGAAAATACAATTGTGCAATACTAAATCACTAATTATTATAGAATCTTATCATAATTGACTAGTTAACATTTATTGGCAATTAAATGCAAGTAGTATATATGGTATAATTAAAGTACAATAGTGGTATAATTAGTATTATATATGTTATAATATCAACATAATAGTGGTACAATTAGTACTATATGTGGTATAATTCTAATATAATAGTGGATAATCTAGTATTATACATCGTATAATTCTAGTATAATAGTGGTATAGTTAGTATTACATATGGTATAATTCCAGTATAATTTTGGTCTAATTAGTAATTTAGTACCATATATTGGTATAATTATAGTATTAACGTTATATTTATTTTGGTTTGGTCCTTATTTTGTTTTACTCATTTGCGTCGAGAAAACGTTTCAGAAGACCAAATTGAACAAACTTCGAAAAAACTGAACTAAATTGGTTCGGTGTTTGTTGCACATGTTTCCATAACCAAGCAACCGAATCGAAGTTTGATAAGATTGAACTGAAGAACCGAACACCCACCCCTATTGATAAGTATTGATAAGTATCCCGTAGAATTAGTCGAGATACGCGCAAGCTAGCCCAGACACCACAGTTATCAAAAAGAAAAAAGTAAAAAAAAATAGACTTGATTTATAATGTAGCCAAAATAAAGAATAAAAACCTGAGCTCTTCCAAGAGCAAATGCAGGGATGAGCACCTTTCCTCCGCTATCAACACATTTGTGAATCTAAAAAATTATCAATTTTTGGTATTAAAGCAAGAGTAAATAAAAACGAATTCAATAATACAATAAAGCAAATTGAATGGATAATATCAAGAAAAGAATCACAAATATTTTAGAAATAAAGGACTCTTAATAATAGAGAATGGCAATAAATACAATGTTTTAGACAAAAACCCTCCAATTACGAAAGAGAGCAAGGTGAGCAGAAAAAATATACAACTGAAAGAGATTATGCCTAATTGCCGTAATTGATGAAGTGCAGTAAACAAAGAAAACAAAGTGCACATGCATACATCTTTTAATTTGCAAGTCTTACACAAAACACAAATTCCCTTCGGTAGAGATTTGTTCAGTGTTAGAAATCAATCATCAATCAAGGGGTACAGATAAAAGAAAATGCAATGCAGCCTCTTTCCCTACCACCTTTTAAGAGACACTTGGACAATAACTATGATTTGACAATTCACAAGCAAAATATCGTTTTAGGTATGGAGTACAGCACTCAGATTGTATTCACAACTTTTAAATCACTGTGAGTCTATGAGCACACCATGCAAACTATTTTATATACTTCTGCGAATCACATTACTCGCTTTTGACTTTGTTAGAAGAGTCAAGGCTTCAGAACTAGACTAGGGGCCTTATACCAATCAACATTAGTCATTGACATCGGGATATAAAACATAGCACCCAGGACAAGGATATTCAGACAAGACCCTTACAAGCACTCACAAGCATATTCTGTCACAGCAATGTGCTATAAGCAGAAATCATAAGAAAAACATATGCAGGATAGCGAAAAAAAAGCACTCTTTCTAGTAGCCAAAAGTATCATACTGCTTCAAGAAACTCCCTCTCCCGAACATATTTGGAATCGCGGATGGTGGTAGCATAAGTTGACCTGTAAGAACAAAATTATGAGTAGAGATCTTGGCAGCAAAAAATATCATTTTTCAAGCCAAGATAATGCCATTAAATTTATTTATCAGGATATCGCCAAATTTTGAATCAAAAGTGATTATTGTAACTTGTTGAAGAGGCTAGAAGAAGGAAAGAACACTAATACGATACCACCAACATGGATAAGACATGGAAAAGGAGGATATTACATCAAGTTCATACCACTAAACACTGCAAAGTTCCAGTCAAACCAATTAGCAGGAGACATAAATTTTGGCAAGAACTAACATATGATTTTGGTGCTAGTCGTCTAACATTGTTAGTTTACAGCCATACACAAAAACTACATGCTAATTCTCAATATTTCATCAAATCTTGAATCATATTTTTTCTCAAGTGCAAACTATTTTTTGAGCAAAGCCTAGCCAAAAGAGCATCGAAATCAGGAAAGAAATGGATTTTAGGCCTAACTCAATTTCAAAAGCTAGCTCAAAAGGTGAGGATTGTCAAGTCCATACAAGGAGTCCAATCCCCGGTCTCACAACCAATGTGTACTCAACACCCCTTGCACACAAAGAGTTGACAATATAAGATGGGGCCCAACGTCGGGTAAACAATGATTTGGGAAGGGTATGGCTCTATAGCATAATAAAGAAATGGACATTGAAGCTAACTTAACCTCAAAAGCTAGATCAAGGGGTGAGGATTGTCGCCAACTATATAAGGAGTCGAATTTCCATTCCCGCAACTGATGTGGGACTCAGAAGTCATCAATCCACTTGAAATACATAAAATCGTGAAATAAAAAAGGAACTGGAAAAATGATCATCAATATTGATTTATACTAAATATTTGACCAAGATTGTTTACCATAATGTTCTTTCGACAGGTACAACCATGATGTATATGCAGGTGATTTTCTAGATGGTATCCAGTATCCACTACTTACTCTGTTATGACAAGGTCCAGCTGCAGCCGGTCAATTTGAGCAGCTCCAAGATGTCTATCAGCCGTCATATTATAATCTCCAGTGTATACCATAGCAGCATCGCCCACTTTAGCATAAAACATTGCAGCACCAAGAACCTAGACATAGAGTTTTGATATTCACAACACTATATTGATTGACCTTTCATGCATGATTTACAGCTGGATGAAAAAATTCTGGCTATATTTTTTTTGTGTATAATAATAGAAGGGAGTTGAGTGAAAATTCACAAGAAGGAATGTATAAGAAGATTTCAATCAAAGATATCTAAAATATTTGACAAGACAGCTCGTTCAGAACATCATGAATTAATAGGGATAAACACAAATTTCTTTTCCAATTCATCAATCCAGAATTTTAATTTACTCCATGTTTTTCTTCCACATTTGCTGGTGATTTAAATGTCTTTCACATGAGATCACCCATGACATGTGCCATATTACGGGGAAATAAAGGAAGGTAGACAACAGCAATATAGAGAAGGACAATATGTGCATATATGTTAAGCTCAGATCTATAATTTGCATTGCATGACTTTGTCTCCAAGAATGAACTTGCAGCTAGCACTAGCAATCAGGTTATCTTTAGTGCTTTTATTTTTCCGCAAGTCAGTATGCCAATGTAGTGGGGAAATTCTATATATATATATGAGTATATACACAAGTAGTGTGGTGTCAAAACTTCCTGATTGATCAATTGGTTTCTGCTAGTATTTTTTTTTTATTACATGAAAACCCGCAGCCACTACCCTTAGGGAGCGTACAGGGTAAAACCCCCGCTCCTATGCAATAGCTCGCAGACTACATAGGAGAGATGATCCGAACTAGGCAAGTCTGGTGCCACGAGCTCGAACAGCAGGCAAACCTCTTGCTTTCGTTGGCAAGGGGTTTCAAACTTGAGACCTCCAACATGGAAGTCCCAAGTCCAAACACTGGGCCACCCCGAAGGATGGGTTCTGCTGGTAGTATATTTCGCAATATCACTTTCATAAGTAGCATTTTTTTATCATTGGTGGTAGACATATTATGAATTAGCTGTTTTTTTTTCTCTCTCCTATTTTCATTGTTTAAGACATTGGATTTTCACGGCTGTTATTTTCTTTTTGTTTTGTGATACTGCTGTGTTGCTGCTTTTATGGAGGAACTTCCAAATGTAACAAAAAATTGTTCTCACTCAAGTTGGAGAAACTGAGCCAGGAAAGAAAAAGACAAACATACACAGCTCTGCTTATTGACATGGAGTATATATAGCTGCTTGTAACTTCCAAATTAAAGAAAGAACACAGAAAATCTAGTGCGCTTCACACAGCTATCGAGTAAATTAGCTATATCCAGAAGCACTAACACAAGATCGTGTATGTGTGTGATAGAAGAGGAGGTTAGAAGAGTCAATCAACAATCTGCATATGCTTCAGAAATGTAGGTCAGTTGGAAAGGGAATAATCAATTCTAAGAAGATGAAATATGAAATACGCGCCATGAAAATAGCCAGTTTAAACTTGAGAACACTTTCAGATCGGACCAACCTAAAGGAGAAGAATCAGTTGCGATAGATATGACTCTCTTAATCTTCATTTTCCGTTCCTTAAAAATTTGAAAAGATGCCCTCCAATTCATAATCCTTTTCTAACATTGAGTCCATTTGTATGGGCTTATAACTTATGACTTGTAAGTAAAAAGTTATAACTTTAAGTTAGAAATCTTTACCCATAACTTTTGGCTTATTTTTGTTATTTTAGCTTAAAAACAAGAGCTTAAATCACTATTTTAACCCAAAACCTCGGGGCGGGGCGTAACAAAAACGTTCAAGAGTGCAAATGAAAAGTCTAGATTCATAGGAAGGACAGCCTAGACTGGGGCATAAGCCCCGAGAATGAAAGTGTGATTCCTGGGCGATAAATTTGTTTTTTAGTATCTTAAAAGTATTTAATCATATTTTTATTGGGGTAGTGATTTTTATACTTAATGTTATCATGTTTTCATGTTGTAGAGATTTTTTCAAACAACAAAACACCCAGTGTTATCCCGCAAGTGGGGTCTAGGAAGGATAGAATGTAGGCAAACCTTATTGCTACCTCATGGAGGGTAGTGAGGCTATTTCCAATAATAGTCTCTCTTCCTCTCATTGAAAATGACACTGCCAAAAATAATATTCTAGACAGTCATGCCTGAAATTGATAGGATAGAGATTCCGTAACACTATGTTCTTACGCAACTTTATCCATTTTTTGTCATTGCTCTTACACTTTTAACCGGTGCAAATATTAGTTGAGAATGGAAGGACTAGTAGAAGAGAAGTAGAGATCAATGATGAAATGGATGATGATTTTATTTTAAAGATCTCGAATATTATCATTTTTGTGTTGATACCTTTATAAAATAATAAGAATAATATTTTTTTCTATATAAGCAGCGATTTATTGAATTTATTGGCAGAGTTATTGAAATTTTTACATTTTCTTATTTTCATAGTAATAAAATTATAAAATTAAAGATACATGAGATATGCCCCGTAGATCCATGGGAATTACCCCCATATTTCGGGACTTACACCTCACCCATGCTACATAAAATGTCAGGCTCATGCCCCCACCTTTTAAAAAACTGCCTAAAATAAGTCAATCTAAACAAACTCATTATCGTTAATTAAGTTGATGTGGCTTTTGTCATCATTAATTGATGTTCCCTTTTTCCCGTAAGAGTGAAAAGAAAACCTACAGGTCAATCTGCTTGATACCGATGAATGCAAGTGAAAAAGTTATTGGAGTGTTTGTGCAAATGAATAGTTTAAACCATACATGTCCAGCATAGTATGCTCGAATTTGAAGGTCTCGATCAACCAGCACAGTCTGCTTCAAGTCCACTGCAGTAACTGCAAACCGATTGCAAAAGTTAAATAACACATCAATTTGGAGATGAATAAGAGAAAAGATGCAGAAAATATCATTAGAGGGCAGCATGTGTGCTAACTTATATAATAGCTGCATTTTGTTAGATTGATAGAATTCACTTCACTCATCAATCCAATCTTGCATGTGCATTAAATTAATATTGCTCAATCTAGGAGTTCAATCAGCAATCTCTTGGAATCTAGCTTCTCTTGCCAACTTTTAGAAGTCTAGCTTTTTGTTTGGCGATTTCATAAAACACCTGTACTTCAACGAGAACCGTCTGGTCTCCCTTTGTTTTGTTTCCACAGTATAACTTTACCATGAGGCATTGGCAAGATCTATAACGGATCCCTATGATCTGGGTGTGTCTAAATGGCTCAATGTGTGAATTCTGAGTTGTAGGTAGACATGTAATAAGCTCAATAGTATTGAATGGTCTCGACAGTGGGCTTCTGGAGGCAGCAGAACAAGCCACTGTTACTGCTATATGATCCATTGATGTCAGCCGTAACACATTTAACATATTTATCATACTAGACTGATAACTAGTGAAACCACAATAGAAAGCTCGTGCAGTTAACCTATGAGTCAGAGAAGGCAACTATTAGAACCATTGAACCACACTAATGGTGTCAACTGTCAAGAGCCTGCAGCAGCCGATTTAATTGGGGGGTGGGCGGGTTGGGGGGGGGGGGAG
>NC_028640.1:1833856-1841452 GCF_001406875.1 Solanum pennellii
GGGGGGGTGGGGGGGGGGGAGACAGAAAAGGTTGTGCATTTGTCAGACTTGCAGCTCAACTGAGACAGAAGATATAACCAAAATAAACAGAAAGGGTCTGTCCATTAGTCAGGCAATGCACTCATGCAACCATGTGAGTGGAAAATCCCAATTATTGTCAGTTAGCTTTTATCACCAATATATATGCAAGAATTACAAATGGCTCCCGCTTTGCACATGGTTTTCTCTTTTTGGAGAACTAATAGGATATTAGAGTTGCAAGTGGTTATGGCAGTGATACACAATATATATTACTATCTTATTTCAACATGAGAGATTGTTGAGGATATAATGGCTCTCTAACAGTTTTAAGCTTAAGCTTTTAGATGATATGGTCACACACCTCAAATCTTCAATATGGTTTGACAACACTGACTTCAATATGGGATCAGAGTAGAAAGAGGTCCTGGGATCGAATCTCAACACCACCCATTATCAAAAAAAAATCTACGCGCTTAGCGATGATAAAAGAATGAGCAGTGCACATAAGGGGGCATGTTGAGGATATAATTAAATTAATTGAAGTGTACTTTCTCAACGGATATCATAAATATGCTCAGTCTAACTTACCTTTGTTTTGACCCAAATAAAGTTGGTATAACTACTGAGAAGTTAACTTGCCTAATTGATAACTTTAACGGAAGCAATATGAACATATACTGCAAACTGTAAAAAATTCTAACCATTTGCCACCAATTACTAATCATACTATAAATAGGTCACGGAAGTGACTAGTAGGAGAAAGGATACCTTTTTTCATGCAATCTGCGATATTCTCAGAACTAAATTGCTCTTTCTCTCCTCTTCTATCAACCAACACTCTGCGATAATCTTCCAGCATCAATGGAGCTAAAGCTTTTGTTGGATACTGAAGGATGAGTTATTAAAGTTGATCACAGAGTAGACCATAAACTAAGCGAAACTAACTTGAAAATCCAAGTACACGCGAAACTAGCTTGAAAATCCAAGTACACATTCTTGCTCATTCATAATATTTCTAGCAAAGAAAGAATTTGGATACTAAAACCATACATTACATGGGCTGATAATTACATACCAGATGTGAATAAAAGAGAAATTCAAAATATTGGCCAAAACATGAAACAAAATTGAGATTTTTTAAAAATCTCCCAACATATCTGGTTTGTCTGTAGGCAAACAACTCCCAATTATGTCATATATTTGTTAATTTGTTAAAGGCATCTCCCTAATCTCTTGATCTACTCTAGTGCTTTAGTATTTTAAAGGAAGTATCTGGATATATGTCCAAAACAGAACTCTTTTTGCGCTGATTTGCTTCACGTTTTATTTTCATATTGTCTAATTAATGTAAACAGCAACTCGCGACTTTTTTTTTATAATCTCATTCAATATTTATTAATTTATAATTGCATTTTGATAACAAGTGTATCTCTAATATTAGGTAAATTAGGTTTATTACATAATGTAAGATAGATTTTTTAGTCGGAACAATTTCCAAGATCACGAGTTATACTTTTCCTGGATAACAGTGAAACTCCATACCGTCATGTATATGGGGCCATTGTACCCACAAACTTCAGTAAAATATGGAAGAGCTCCGATATGGTCTAGGTGGCTGCAACCAAAGTTCATTAGATTAGATCCATACGGATAAAAAAATTAAAATAGCATATACATTTAACAAGGGATGTGATTCAATTAGTTGGGGCAAATCTCTCCCCCGTCTCTAAAGGGGATCATCCGTTATTAAATTAAACAAAGAGCAACTTTTACTATGACATATGCATGTAATAGGGGATGCAATTCGTCAAGCAGGGGAAAACTTTCCCTCTATCACTAAAGAAGTGCATTGAATATCACTAAACAAGACCAAAAAGTAAGAGATTACAAAGCCATCACATAAATAGGGGATGTGACTCACCACACTAGGGCATATCTTGTTACCTATTCTATTGTAACATCTAAATACAATATTTGTACTGAAGCTACTTAAATTTTGTTCGTATGGTTAAATCTATCCTTGTGTAAGGATGAAAAGTCTTATTTTATGTAACGACAAGGTAGGTGTGTATCCTTAACTCTACCTTTTCTTATAATAATTACCATGTAACCTACTTTAAATATTGTAAATTTATCCTTCATACTGCTTATATATAGCATTACATCAAAATGTAAAACGATACAATTTATCCAACCATTGTATTGATCAATATACCTAATGAGTGATAATCCCTCTACTCCAATTTATGTGACACACACTACTTTTTAGTCTGTTCCATAAAGAATGTCACTTAACAATTTAATTTTAAAATTCCTCTTCTAACCTTCCACACAAATTTCAAAAGTCCTTTTCTTTTCCCTTAAAACTTCATGTCAAGTCAAAAGGTGTCGGGACGTAGGGAGTATGTAACAATCATCCAACAAGGTGTAAAGGGGTTTACTGAAAACATATGATAAGGGGGTTTGGCAGAGTTAACATACAAATGTGTGATGATGATGCATGAAAGAGCATTGTCAAAGTCACCAGACTCAGATATAAGAGAAAAATCCGGGTATCTCTGATGATCGCTGTGTCCCATATGCATCCCACAGTCAAACATTATCCTCTTGCCATTTATAGTTACCACTACACAGCTTTTTCCTACCTCTTGTCCTGCACCTGTAAACTCAAAAATTGTTTCTTTTCAGCATTTCATCAAACATGTGGTAGGCATAACATATAGTATATCAAAATCATCATAAAATAACGTAAAAAATGCTTACCCAAAACTAAACAATCGATCGTCATCTTCTTGTTTTCAATTTTCTTTTATGAATTCGTAAAATTCAACTTTCGCGGTTTTTTTCTTTCACTTTTTGCTTGGTAAAAGCTGCAGCTTCAAGAAAAAACTTATTTATATAAAAAAAAAATGGTTACTTGTGTCCCGTAACTAATGATTTGTATTTATTAATTTTGACCAAAAAAATTAAAAATGTATTTAATTGTAAATGTAAAGAAGACCTCATAATACACACAAAAATTTTATACTAAACATGAAAACATATACAAAATAATAATAGAAGGAAAAATTACTTGAATGAATGCATTTTAATAAATAATTACTGATTTTAGTAATATTTTTTATTTATTACTATTATAGCAATACTATGTTAAATATGCAATATGTATTAAAAGTGAATTAAGTATGCGATATATATGTATTATAACTATTTTTAAAAATATATTATGCTTGTTTGGTAAGAAGTTGACACATTGTATTATAAGTGTATTAAAATGTGTGATAAATGCATTATCCATCAAAAAAACTTGTATTATATGTGAATAATAATTTTTTTTTTTTGTAATATGAATAAAAAGTGTATTATAAATGTATTAAAAGTGATAAAGTGAAAAAAATGTTATTGCTGTAAATGGTAAATATTTTTTATTTATAGTATATTTATGTAAGCTTCCCATAATAAAAACTATACTTTTAAAAATTACACCGAAGTATAGAAATAATTTAAAAATAGTAAAAATCATACGATTGTATCTTTAAACGTGAGTTATTATTAATTTTTATAAAACCTAATAAATAGAGTTTGATTAGTATTTGAAAGAAAATTGAATGTGTTAACTTTAATAACAATAGTTTCAGTACATTGTTTTTTGACATAATCATTTTTTTCGAATATTGAAAGGGTTGATGCATGTATATTGCTCAAATTAATGTTTGGGAGTAAAATTACACATATTAAATTTATGTAGAGTAATTTATAATTATGAGTGTTGCTTTTTTCTATTTCTCGTATGCTTATTCGTAGGAATAATAGATCTTTTAAAATAGTAGTAGTATGTAATTTGGCAATTAATTATCTTAAAATCGCCTAAAGAGTAAATGTTTTGTTCATATAAGTTTGATTTAGATAGTTTTGGTCACTTATGAATTATTTTTCATAAATTTCATCAAAACCGCAATACATATAAATGTATGATAAACTTTAAAACTATTCAAAAAATATTTAAAGTATTACTTTGAGCCTACTAGACATTTTTATCATTTTCTCAATTGAAATACATCAATATGTAATAAAATTATATTTTATCTCTCTTCGAGAAAATCTCATATTCTAAAAGTGTATGAATTTTCTTAACTAGTAGGATTTGTTTTTTTTCTTGTATTATATTTAAGAAATTCCTCGATTCAAATCAAAAAAGCAATAAAATTCAATATAACTTTTTTTCTATTTATGATAATTCTATATTTTCATTTTACTCATTTCTAGTTTTAATATGTCATGAATTAGATCAAAGTTATTTTTATGAAATTCACAAAAAGTAAATTATTTATTTCGAATTCAAATAGTGATCAAAGATTTTAAATGGCCATTCCGTACAACTTGAGTGGGGCAAAGAGGCTTTAGATTTTTATCATGTGATCATAATTATCCTATGAGAAAGCTAATAATTAGGAAAATGACCACACACCAAATTAGATTAATAATTTTATTTTTGTCTTTGAGACTTTATGCATGACAAATTAATAGAGAGAGAAATGACAAGTTTAGCCTAAACAACAAACTTATTAATTCCAAAACTTTTTTTTTCCCAATGAAATGAAATGAATTTTCTATTTTTTATTGTCTCTTTATTTGTAATGAGTCTACTAATCAAACACATTGTATATTTTATATATGTATAAAGTGTCAAATTAAATAGAAAAATGTGTTTTTTCTTGTTTAAAATATTTTAAAATTAAAAGATGAAAAAAAGTCACCTATTTTCATTTTTTTTAAGTGAGATAGATCATATTAAAATTATAATGTGAAGCTTAAGTGACACGCAAAGACATGAATAACAAGTGGACATGCCCTTTAAAAACAAGCTAATATCATACGAATTAATAACAAAAGATTTTTCTTTTCCGGTCCCTTTTACATCCTCTTCACAGCCCCTCCCTAATCCTTTCTCACATGATTAATTGTATTTTTCTCTTTTCGAGTTTTCGTTAATACACAATAAATGAGTAAAAATTAAATATTTGTTTTGAATGAAAAGAGTAAGCGTTTTTAGTTGTATTACGTGCTCCAAGAGAGTGAATGACATTTACTTTGTCCAATATATAAATATCTAAATTTATAATATATATTTTGAATAGTGTAAATGTAAGTGTAAGTGATCAATAGATAAACTCCTAGATTTAGAAATCTCGATAATAATTGTGTTAGTTTTATATTTTTCTATTCGCTTTTACTTATTTACTATAATAAAAATACCTTTTCAATTTTACTTGTTATTTTTAGCATGTCAAGAGAAAAATATTTTGTTTGTGTGTTTTATTAACAATATTAATTATTTGTTTCTTGAATCACTCAAGAAACGTAGTACTAAACATCAAATAATATAAGCATTATAATAAAGGAAGAAGGGTTAAAACCATCCCTCTATTTGCAGTTATTAGTTTATCCTTCGTTATATTATTGGATCAATTCAACCGTTAGAGAACTTAACGATATGCCCTTCAAATGCTGAAATTTCCAAATCAAGTAGAGGTGTCCAATCTTACTTGAAATTCATTAACCCGACACCCGATCCATTCAGAAATTTTAACCCATCAAATAACACCAACATTCCTTTTTCATTAATCATTTAAAATCGTTTGAATGCATGATGTTCCACCACGTAGATTAATGAGGTTTAAAATGGAAAGATTCTACAGAAAACACTTTAAAAATTAGATTTAGTATTTTAAACTCAAAAAAGTTACAGAAATTTGAAGCTTGAAAAGTCTAAAAAAGGTCTTTATGATCTACTTTTGTATGAGCTTGAATGGTGCGGAACGTTAAACTAAGTTGAGATCAATCATTAATATATCTTGAGTTTCAAATTAAAATTTCAAAATGAACTATTTAAATTGAAAATCTAAATAAAATATAAAGACTACTGTGACGTCCCGCCATCTAATCAGGCAGAACGCCACCTACCCATGCACCTTACAGCGCATGCAAGGGGGCAGACAGCCCACATGTCCAGGCGGACTGCAGCACAGGCGGCCCAAAGGTCCAGCACCAGGCAGATTGCAGCCCAGGCGGCCCAAAGGCCCAGCAGACTGAGGGGCAGGCGCGGTCCAGGTGGGCAGCAGATGAAGGGGCAGCAGCCTTGGGCATTGGAGAGGCTTGGGAAGGATTCTAGAAGTCTTCTAGAGTCTTGGGGCAGACTAGAGAAATCTAGGAGTCCTTTTGGAAGAATTCAAGACATCTTATAGGAATATGAAGCATGTACTTAGGGACTTGTATATAGCATTTATCTTAGATAGTAGAGTAGTATAAATAGTAGGGTCATTTTATTTGTAAAGCATCCATCAATTGACTAATAAGATACAAGTTCTTTCTTCCAAATTCTCGTCTTTGTCTTTCTTCTTGATTTCTCTTAGCGATCCAAATTGTGTGAGGCTTACTTGAGTTTGCGAAATCGTGAGAGAATCGTGAGCAAACCGTCAAGTGCCGCACGGAGTCTTGTCAGAATCGTTAGGTCCGTCACAAAGTGGTATCAGAGCGGGTTCATCGTAAGAGAATGACGAACGAAGGAGACTTGGTCGGCACCAACATCACCCCCAACGTCCGCACTGACGGAGGCAAGAAGAACAAGAAAGGGAAGAAGCAGCAAAAGGAGAATGAAGTGATTCTGCCCCAGGCCACACCAAGCGACGGGCAAACATCTCTCCCGCCCACTATTGTCAATGGAAGTGACGAAGACACCGGCGAGGAGCCCGTGGACGTTACTATTGGACATGAGTGGATTGCCAGTGTCGAGAGGGCAAGGCAAGCCGTTGAGATCATAGGCCAGCGCTTGAACGTGACGAACAGAAATTTCAAGACCCTTGAAGAGTACTCCCTTGAAGAAGTTGTTAGCATCCGGAAGGAGTTGGAGGCACGCCAGCGAGCCGAGTACGAGACAAAGGAGGCCATTACTTCCTTAGAGTTCAGATTTAGGGAAGCAATTGGCACAGTTGAGTTGCTTAAGGCCAAGGTGGCGGCACTCGAGGAAGATAGAGAGGTTGGTGGATCCTCATCACATGACCGGGAAAGGGAAGCCAGAGTCGAGGCGCCCAAGCCACCTGTCTTCAAAGGCGTCTGTGACGCGCAAGAGGTGGATAATTTCCTATGGCACTTGGAAAATTATTTCAAGTGTATGCGGTTTCGTAGTGATGCGACTAAGATCAACACTGTTGTGTTGTATCTTTCGGAGACGGCCATATTATGGTGGAAGCGTAAAGAGTCTGACATCGCAAAGGGGACATGCACGTTGAACACATGGGAGCAGTTCCGTGTGGAGTTCAAAAAGGCATTCTTCCCTAGCAACGTTGTCTATGAGACAAAGCGCAAGTTGAGGGAGTTGAAACAAAAGGGCAGCATACGCGCGTATGTGCGGGAGTTTACCACCCTTACATTTCAGATTCCCAACCTCACGGACGACGATGCGTTGTTCTACTTCATGGATGGGCTGCAAAATTGGGCCAGAACGGAGTTGGAGCGGCGGCAGGTCAGGACTATAGACGACGCCATTACGCAGGCCGAAGCCTTGACAGACTTCAG
>NC_028640.1:1843438-1868615 GCF_001406875.1 Solanum pennellii
CCAGGCGGACTGCAGCACAGGCGGCCCAAAGGTCCAGCACCAGGCAGATTGCAGCCCAGGCGGCCCAAAGGCCCAGCAGACTGAGGGGCAGGCGCGGTCCAGGTGGGCAGCAGACGAAGGGGCAGCAGCCTTGGGCATTGGAGAGGCTTGGGAAGGATTCTAGAAGTCTTCTAGAGTCTTGGGGCAGACTAGAGAAATCTAGGAGTCCTTTTGGAAGAATTCAAGACATCTTCTACGAATATGAAGCATGTACTTAGGGACTTGTATATAGCATTTATTTACTCTTAGATAGTAGAGTAGTATAAATAGTAGGGTCATTTTATTTGTAAAGCATCCATCAATTGACTAATAAGATACAAGTTCTTTCTTTCAAATTCTCGTCTTTGTCTTTCTTCTTGATTTCTCTTAGCGATCCAAATTGTGTGAGGCTTACTTGAGTTTGCGAGATCGTGAAAGAATCGTGAGCAAACCGTCAAGTGCCGCAGGGAGTCTTGTCAGAATCGTTAGGTCCGTGACACTACGCTCAACAAACATTATTATGACCTGCAATATCCCTAGAAAACACAATAACAAACCTAATATGTCTAATCAAATTTACGAAAAATAATCTTACATTTTATTTCAAAATTATTGCGTAGCCCATAATGTTTTATGTATTTTTGTTCTTGGATGGTGACAGACTAACGATTTTTCATGTACCTACTAGCTGCGTCCCATGTGAGCTTGACCGATATACAAGAGACAATTAATTAGTTACAAATTTTGATATTTAATGATAAAAAATTTGTTTTAAAATGCTAATTTAAATTAGTTAAACAACAGATTTATCTCTTTATAAATATCTATATAATCATTTCTATCTATACAACTGGTTGTAAATATGAATTATTCATTGAAAGTGAGCTTACCGTAGAAGTTTATAGATCGGAGATGGCGGAGGTTTCCGGCGATAACAGCTACAATGTGCGACAGCCGACGAGTGACACTGCAGGTTATACAACGCCGTTGACGGTATCAGCTTCGTTCAAGGAAGGGAAGACTTACCGGAGAAGGACGTCCATGAGGCCAAGCCTTGACGCCGATGAGTTCTTAAACCTTCTCCACGGATCGGATCCGGTGAAATTGGAGCTTAATCGACTGGAGAATGAACTTAGAGGTCAGTATTTGTAGCTGGATCCAATGCGATTTTTTTGACTAATTCTGTTGTGTTTTCCCTGCTAATACTGTGTGTGAATATGTCGTTGTAGATAAGGACCGAGAATTGTCTGAGGCTCAGGCGGAGATCAAGTCATTGAGATTGTCAGAGCGCTTACGAGAAAAGGCTGTTGAAGAGGTTCTGCTAACTTCTTACTATATGACATGCTATGAAATTATCTATTTTATGCTTTCTGATATATTGATTTAATTTGTCTATCGACTGCTAAGTGTTAATAGAGTATGATTTTGAGTTACTGAGGATAAGACGAAGTAAGAAGGTGATATCGTTTTCAATTTTGACGTCTAGAAAATTGAGTTCAAAGGTCAAGTATAATCACATTTGGAACTGTTGAAAAAGACTGGGTTTGACTAGGAGAAGCATTGAGTGTGAAATGGAAAATGACTTCGATCGCGGAGTATGGGAAGAAATGTAGGAGTTGTGAAACAGCTAGGACAAGAGGACATAATTTTGTTGATTGTTTTGTAACAGAGAAATATATGGTAAAACTATAAGATTCAAACTGCAGTTTTTGGGGCCTTCAGTATCAATCAATTCTTTTCTTGTTTAAATTCTTCTGTTTTGGAAAAAGTCTCATTTGAATGTGAATTGGTGTTATGTAATTGAATTTTCTTTTAATTTCTGCTTTAGTACGGGAGAGGCGAGCAACAGAATGCTGTTCGTATCATTTGGCTCACATTCGAGGATGCATTAAACAACATTTAAGGAAGGGCAGCTTGTTCCAAAATTAGAATAACTCTACAAACTTCCACATCAATTATTGAAAACTGCAATCTAATGATAGTTGATGGGCAGGTCTAGATTAGTCTTTGTATTCATGTTGCCTTTTTTGGCAACATAATTCTTAGTGGTAGCGTTGCATATCTGTCCCTTAGGCACTTTGAGTTGGGTACATATGACTAATTTTCCTATGCTAATTTTAAAGCTATTGGTTTGTGCTAAGAACACAGGCTGATATAGTTAACTGTTTCCTGTGATGTTAGCTTACGGACGAGTGGTCAAGGGTTGACGAGAAGCTCAAGCTGACTGAGTCTCTTTTGGAAAGCAAGGTGCTAACTCAAACTCTTCCTTATAAAATTTCTTTTATTTTGTTAATGTGCTGTTCATAACTGTGTATACAATTCTTGCTTGGCAGAATCTTGAAATTAAGAAAATTAATGAAGAGAAAAAGGCATCCATGGCAGCGCAGTTTGCAGCAGAAGCCACCCTTCGAAGGGTTCATGCTGCTCAAAAAGATGATGATATGCCTCCAATTGAAGCCATTCTTGCACCTTTGGAGGCTGAACTCAAGCTTGCTCGTCAGGAGGTCTGTGGCTGTATTTTGCATCTGGCTGTGATTATGTATATCCTCACCCTCGTAGAAGGATATTTTCTCATTCTTGGCCTATCTTCTCCTAGATTGCAAAGCTACAAGATGATAATAAAGCACTGGACCGTCTTACTAAGTCAAAAGAAGCAGCTCTACTTGATGCTGAGAGAACAGTGCAGTCAGCATTAGCAAAGGCTTCTATGGTGGATGATCTTCAGAACAAGAATCAGGACTTGATGAAACAGATAGAGATATGCCAGGTATGTTGGTCACAGAAATTGTATTGTGCTTCTGCTGTTATAACTTCGATCACTTTGTTGCTCTTTTAATTTCAAAATCATCCTTCCCTTATTTGTTGTTTTTCATACAAACATACTTCAGGAAGAAAATAAAATATTAGACAGAATGCATCGACAAAAAGTTGCAGAGGTTGAAAAGCTTACCCAAACTGTACGTGAGCTTGAAGAGGCTGTTCTTGCTGGCGGTGCTGCTGCTAATGCTGTCCGGGATTACCAAAGAAAAGTTCAAGAGATGAATGTAATCGATCCTTGCGATATTTTAATAAATTATACTCTAAATAGTTTGTACGTGGATAAGCCTAAAGTGGAATGCTTCTACTTATCCGTTCTACAGGAAGAAAGAAAAACTCTTGACCGGGAGCTAGCACGTGCCAAGGTTACAGCTAATAGGGTAGCAACCGTGGTTGCTAATGAATGGAAAGATGCCAGTGATAAAGTAATGCCTGTTAAACAGTGGCTTGAAGAAAGGAAGTTTCTGCAGGTTTGATACTTCTCCATAACTTCTGAAACTAGATCATAGGGTCATCTTTTCCTGATACAACTGAAAGTGTTCTGAATAAAGAAAATGAACTCACACCACAAAATGTTCTGCAGGGTGAGTTGCAACAGTTACGCGACAAGCTTGCAATCTCTGAACGAACTGCGAAATCTGAAGCCCAGTTGAAAGTAATAATTCTGTCCAATAGAGGGTGTATCTTAACATGATTCAGATGTCATTTCTATAATTTTTTCTATCTCAACCTTGATAATCTCCTCAGGAGAAATATCATTTAAGGCTCAAGGTCCTTGAAGAGACATTAAAATCAACTAGCACAGGCGCTCGCACTATACCAGATGGAAGAAGTTCAAGCAACGGTCCTTCGCGTCGGCGATCACTGGGTGGTGCTGACAACATCTCCAAATTGACCTCCAATGGTATCTTACCCAAGAGATCACCATCATTTCAGCTGAGATCTTCTGGGGCCAGTACAGTGTTGAAGCATGCTAAAGGGACATCTAAGTCGTTTGATGGTGGTTCAAGATCTTTGGACAGGAGTAAAAAACTTCTGAATGGAACAGGTCCAAGTTTCAACAGCAGCAAGTCATGTGATGTGTCCAAAGACAATGAGACTGATAGCAATTCATGGAAAGCGAATCAAGATGAAAAACACAATGACTCGCAAATGGCAAGAACAGAGGATACTGTGCCAGGAGTATTATATGATTTGCTGCAAAAAGAAGTAATTGCCTTGAGGAAAGCTGGTCATGAGAAGGATCAAAGTCTTAATGACAAAGACGACGCTATTGAGGTTAGATCGATTTCTGATTGGTATCATGACTACCTTCACTCACTTTGATTTTCTGCTAAGCTTAATAGTATTTTCTGGTTTAGATGTTAGCAAAGAAAGTAGAGACTTTAACAAAAGCCATGGAAGTTGAGGCCAAAAAGATGAGAAGGGAAGTCTCTGCGATGGAGAAGGAGGTTTCTGCCATGCGTGTTGAGAAGGAACAAGAAAATAGAGCAAAAAGATTTGCAAATTCTAAGGGCCCAGTTAACAGTTCTCAGCCACTTCCAGGAAGGTATGCCTTCAATGTATTAAAAACAGTAACCTGACACTAAAATGGTGCCAGGGAATACACATCTCTGAACCTTTTTGTACAAAAACAAAAAGATAAGAGTTCCATATGAACAAACAACCTATTCCTGAATAAAATCTATGAAATTGAGCATGCTATTCTCGTCTTTAACATCCTGAAGAGTACACCAACAATTGTTGTGTTGCTTCAAGTTTCTATCCTTTAAGGTTCTTGCCACCAAACACATTGTACTTTTGAAATGATTGGTCCAAAGAATAACATTTGTTGAAATTTTAGTAGTTCTCCACACATATATCCATGTTCCAAGTTAAAAAGACTGTGTTCAGGTAAGACTTAGGACCACCTTGCTTATTAAAAACAGTATCATCTTGACACTGAAAATTCACATGTTTCTAGTGTTGTTGCTACCTAACACATAATGGTAGTGAGCTCTTCCTTAGAAAATGTGAAGTGGTAAATGCTCAACGCCACAATTTGTAATGTATGGGATATGCAAAAGCCTGGTATTTAAGTGTATAAAGGTAGAGGGACGGACCATTATCTGCTGAGTTTTGAAGAGTGCGCCATTGGCCTTGGGATTTCTTGGTTATCAATTTATTTATTCTGTTGAGGCCTTAAATAATGATGGTAGTGGAAACAGATGATCGTATCACATGTGAATATCTTTACTTAAAAGTTATCTATCTTGTCATATTAAAAGGTGGGTCTACAAGGGCATAGGTGCTGCAATTGTAAACTTGTAAATTGCACTAGCTAGCAAACTTTCTCTAAGATTTAATGCTTAGTTTATTTTCTTCTGTTACTACTAACTCACCCTTGCAATGAGTGCTAGGAGAAACACAACAATGCAGAACTTCACCTTTTGCCAGTTATCCAAATTTATTTAATTTTAACTTCAAATAACATGTGATTATCTACAGGAATGTAGCACGGAATGGATTAATGCGAGGCACACAATAACATTCAAGGGAAAACCCGTAGAGGCAGCTGTAAGAAGCAACTCTGCATAGGCTTGGTGTGCTTCTTGCCTACTTTTCAATTCTCCTACTTCCTCTAATGGTTGATTGTAAAATAGTAACATACATTGTCGATGCCTGTACTCACTGCTTTCTGGTTGTACAACAGGTGACATTTGAGTGTGCCTCTGACTTAGGCTATGATCCAAGCATGGTAAGCGATCAGCACGAACGGAACTCAAGCTATTGAAGTTGAATTAACCGTTTGGCAGAATATTTTCTATGGTAGTGGTTGTATAGATAGCTTGTGTTGGCACTTCGCCTACTTTATTCCATCTTGTTTGCAGTCTATATTTGTAATCTGCAGCTCAACTGATATGTTATTGGTTCAGGTTTGTCAATATTCTAGTGATCAGATCAATACTAATGTGTTCCATTTTTTGTTTACTATTCTTGATCCAGACATGCTCAACTAAAGTTGAGTATATGCGGTCGTATAACACTCAAACAAAATTTTGTTTAGTGAGCTGGACTTGATTTTCATTTTTTTAGCAACTTGGCGACTTTAAACAAACGTCACGTTCAAACGACTAAAAATATTGGAATTTCATAGATATGTCAAGTCTAAGTTTCGAATACAAGAAGTGAGAAACATAGAGAATTTCATTACTTATATGTACAATTTTTGTTTTTAATACAATCAGTACCTAACATTGAGATAAGGTAGGTAAGTAAATAGTGGACAATAATTGCTAGGAAACTACTGAATTTCAATTTATAGTTCTGCAATTAAACCGTGATCTTCATTGGATGTATAATTTGTCTTTATCTAAAAAATAGTAAATAGTTACTTTGATACTGTATCAACAATAATTACTAGCTGTGGTGGTAATGGATGCGGCTATGGATGATATTGGTTAATGGTGGTGTTAGTGGAGGGCAGCTAGCGGTGACGGTGACAGATAATAATGGTTGGAACTTGGAAGATAGTAATAGCTAATGGTGCAAGTGAATAATGACAATGGTTAACAATGATGATTGTTGATAGTGGTGGATGGTTATTACTTACAATAATGGCGATAATTGATTATATAATTGATAGCGATGGTAATTGCGCGTGAATGATGATAGATGGTATTAGTTGATAATTGATGATGACGAAGGAATGAAATCGTAAACTTTAATCTTTATAGATTTTTTATAAACATATATTTATTATTCAAATATATTAATGTTAACAAACATACTATATTAATTAAGAATAATAAATAATTAAATTTAACAATTATAGTATAGTATATAATTAACATTCGAACTTTCATACAAACAACTAGTCCTAACTCCTACATACCCTAATACCATTAATCTCGAGCGAAGCCAATAGCTTCTTTTTTTACTTCTTCCTAAATTTCTCTATTTAATTGCCATTTTAACCTTTTGGAACAATAATGCGCAAAAAAAAAGGGGACTATTCCCCATCTTATATATATTAGTTCATCATTACTCTAAAATTAATTATTTATTTTATTTAATCTTTACGATTAAATTTTTTAAAAAAATATTCATATTTATTTGTAAAGTTATCTAAAGCTATTTCAAGATATAAATTATTAAAATTATCTTTTTATTTATCGAGAAAAAAAAATTAAAAAGACAAAGGTATTGTGCAGTTTCCTTCTGCGTGTCTCTCGACTCCTCGCGTCACACTTTATCTTCCCCATTTAAGACATCCTTCCTCTTTACCCCACCCACCCTAGTGCTCTTCTTCTTCTTCCTCCATTCTTCATTTATCAATAATCGAAACCCTAATTTCACCTTCCATTACACTGTATACAGTAAACCCTCAGCTCAGCTCAGCTCTGGATCTGACTCACCTTTTGTTCTTAAACCCTCAACAATGCATTTTCCAACGCTAGCATAGCATCACTTGTTAATGGAAGCAGCTGCAGTTCAGTGAAACCAGTGTCATTTCTGTAATTTTAGCTAACGGTGAAAGTGTGTGTGGTTTTTCTTTTTGTCATTTTTGTGGTCTTCAATGGTAAGTATGAGTGGCGACGTTGCCACGTGTAAGTCGGAAGCTACGGTTGTCACTGATCACTTTCCAGTAGGGTTAAGAGTCCTTGTAGTTGATGACGACGTTGTTTGCCTCCGAATTATTGAGCAAATGCTTCGCAGATGCAAGTATTCAGGTCTATTTCCTTCAACCACTTCATTTCTATTGTGGTTTTTTTAACCTTTATAAGACTTTACTAGAATTCCATTTGCCGGTTTGTCAATTGATGACTGCATCAATGAAGATAATTTGCGTAAAATTGGATAGGTAGTACATTGATTGGTTGGTTGTATAAGGAGACGAGCAAAATAATCCCAATTGCGTTGCATTGTGTCATTTGTTTGGTGGTGTTAAACTTATATCAGCGTAATTTATGTATTAGCGAGATATATTGTGGGACGATAATACATGAATTAGCAATACATGGATAAGTGATTCTAAAGACAAATAGGCAATCATTGCATAACATTCCATGCATTATTTTTCACCTCATAATAATATGATACAATGTCAAATTGAAGCTCATTGAACTTTTAACAAAAATTACAGTAGAGAAGGAATAACAAGAACAAGTCTAAGAGTTAACTATACTAAGATTACTTCATTTCTCAAAAGATAATTACATTGGAAGGAGAATATCTTATTTATAGACCTTAACAGTTCCATTTGCACAAGAAGATGCAAAGGGCCTTGTACTCAAAATAGAAGGCACTTCTTATACCTTGTGTAAGTTTCACCATTGAACGCCTCCAAGTAATCTAGGATGCCAATTATCTTTAAATGAAAGGTGGAACAAGCTCCAGTGAATACTTGTAGGCTGTGATAACCATCACATCATAGCATAGGTCACTTTATGACGTATCCTAAAGGCCACATGAGTAATTAGTGCTCCAAGAACTTTCTGTCTTGAATGAGTAGCATATACATCTGCAGTTGGAATTGTAGTTACATTGGTGTATGTTCACTAGTGTACAGGAAATGAGGTGGATCAGAAGAGTAAAACACACACAACTTGTACCAACCACAACACTTCTGTTGTTCACTTAATAAGAAACTAGAAAGAATTGGATACACCATGGTAAAATTTATCCGACAAAGATACAAGAGATGCTGTAAATTTTGTACGCCTTCTTTTCCTCATCAGCATAAGAAATGTCGCATTATATGAATAGCTTTGGAATACTTCCCTGATCTTTGTCCTTGTTCTGATAGGTAATTATGTAAAGCCAAGCTAAAACAACTTATATACCATCTTTTTCAAGAAATGTGGTTAGAACCTGTTCCAAAGCTTACCTTGCCATAAATTGACAATTTTCGAGCATCCATTGGATCACCTAAGAATTTCCAACTAGTTGGCACCTCATAAAAAGGAAGGTTAAGCCTTTGAGTGACGCGATAGAACCACTGGTGAGCATCTGTCGGGCTAGATCCTTAGGATCAGACTGGAAATATGAAATAGCATCATGATTAGCAGCAACATTTGAAACAAAATCTTCTGGAGTGACAAAAAATGACTTCCAGGAATCATGTTTATATCAACATCTCCATCAATTGCAGCAGCAAAGTCAGGTCCATTCTTGTCATACATGACATTCGTGAATTCCTTAGTATCATAAGGTTAGGGTCTTGGAAACTATACCAAACATGTTCATGAGGGCCTCCGTTTGTTGTGGACTCCAAACTATCTCCTAAATTTTCACCAAGAATGAGCTCTGCATAAGCCTCTGTAACAACCTTCTCTTAAGTCATCTCATGTTTGGTCATAACAGAAAACTATTGAGAACAATAGCTTAAAGTTTTCTTGCATGAGCTCCTACGACAACCTCCAGTGACAGTGAGTTGTTTCTCTTGGCTTTTCACAAGATGTTCCTTTAAACCTACTTAACTTTATATCTCCAATACAGATATGCTTAACTTTATATCTCCAATACAGATATGGTATGTTGATGTTCTTTTTTTGTTTTTTTGGGTAAGGTAAAGGTTTAGTGGATGATAATAAAAGCTCATGAGTCAAAATATCCTCCTTTACTTAAAGCTAGGCCTGGTCAAGCCCCTTCACGATCACGACCTAATTCTTTGCGAATGAGATCCCTTCTTAGTTGACCCTTTCCCGTGATCATGTTCCTGTCCTTGCGATCACAAGCACCATATATCAGATCAGAATTTTAAATTTTCAACTTGTCCGGAACAGGTCCAAACCCCTTGGTCTCAACCCAAACCAGTCACAAATTACTATATCAACATATCTAGATGCTCAAAACATGAGTTGAAACACAATTAGTCAAAACAAGGGGTCGGGTCGTGACACTGTGTTGGTCGAGTGTTGTATTAGCTTAATGTTTGTTTTCATGCATATCTATTGGTTATAACAATCAAATCTAACATTGACTATTTGAGTTGCTTGCAGTTACTACTTGCACGCAAGCTATGGTGGCATTAAATCTATTACGTGAAAAAAGGGGGACTTTTGATATTGTACTGAGTGATGTTCATATGCCTGATATGGATGGTTTTAAACTTCTTGAGCTTGTTGGGTTGGAAATGGACCTTCCAGTAATAAGTAAGTGATGTCTCTCCTGCTGCGGCAGCATGATGCCTCATCTGTAAACTACTAAACTTAATATTTGTTGTCTACAGTGATGTCAGGTGATGGAAGAACCAACCTCGTCATGAGGGGAGTTCAACATGGGGCTTGTGATTATTTGATTAAGCCTATACGGGACGAGGAGCTAAAGAATATCTGGCAGCATGTTGTTAGGAAAAGATATAACTCCAGTAAAGAGCCTGAATGCTCTGGTAGCTTGGATGATAATGATCGGTATAGGCGAGGAAGTGATGATGCTGAATGTGCTTCTTCTGTAATTGAAGGCGCAGATGGAGTGCTAAAACCACAGAAAAAGAAACGAGAAGCCAAAGAAGACGACACTGAAATGGAAAATGATGACCCAAGTACTACAAAAAAGCCACGTGTGGTCTGGTCAGTGGAGCTTCATCAGCAATTTGTTAGTGCAGTCAACCAACTTGGCATTGATAGTATGAACTTCGGTTTTTGACTTTTTCAGTTCGTTCAGATCTTTTTATTTTATTTTATATTAATTTGCCTCCTTTCTTCCTCTCCAGAGGCTGTACCTAAGAGAATCCTTGAACTGATGAATGTTCCTGGTTTGACAAGAGAAAATGTGGCAAGCCATCTGCAGGTTCGGATCTCTATGCATGTTTAAGGTTGCCAATGTCCCTTTTTTTCTACCTAATGCTAGTGTTCTGGTTGCCTTTTCAGGAAAATCAGGTAAAGATGCTATATACTTGGAACTAAAAGGCCCCATATCTTCCTAATTCACCAAGACGAATCCACATCATGTAGCTTTTGTGTTTATTACCCATAAACCTAAATATTAAAGACCATGTCCTCATGTAGTGTTTGTTTTAGTCACTCATAAACCTTGTTTGTGTCATAGTCCGTTCAAGTCCTTATGGGCATGTCATGTGCAATGTGATCCATCAATATTCTGTGTTAGGAAGCATGCTGTTTTTTCCTTTCTGGTCATTAAACTCTAGTTTCAATGGTAGAATGTTTTAAAGTATTTCTATTGACTAATATGCAGAAATTTAGGCTATACTTGAAGAGGTTAAGTGGAGTAGTTCAACAGCAGGGTGGCCTCCCCAGTACCTTCTGTGGGCCAATAGAGCAGAATTCAGAACTTGGTTCACTAGGAAGATTTGACATTCAAGCACTGGCAGCCTCTGGGCAAATTCCTCCTGAAACTTTGACAGCTCTTCATGCCGAACTTTTAGGTAGATCGACAAGTAACTTGGTTTTACCAGCAGTAGAGCAACAGAATCTCGTACAAGTTTCCCTGCAGCAAGCAAAGTGCATACCTGTTGACCAAGTTATGGCTTATGGTCAGCCTCTGTTGAAATGCCCTGCCAGCATTTCTAATTCTAAACATCTTTCTCAAGCTATCTTGTCTGCTGAAGATGTTCATTCCGGATTTGGATCGCAGCGAGCAAAAAATATATGTATGGTCCCTAGCAGCAATCCCATTGCTCCGAACAGCAACATGTTAATGGCAATGATGCAACAGCAGCAATGGCAAAAGCAGCAGAAGATTGAACTGCAACATAGACAGCCTGGACCTCCTGAGGTCAACCGTTCAATTAATGTGCAACCTTCTTGCCTTGTATTGCCCTCTCAGTTACCAGGTAATTTCCAAGTGGGAGATAGTCCTGCTTCCATCAGCCGCGCCGGCAGTCTGAGTAAATCTTCGGTTATTGATTATGGAGTTCTGTCGCCACAATCAAATAATTCATCAGGTGTGGTTCAAGTGTTAGACAGAGAACTCAAACCAGAATGTGGCTTAAACAGGCTCCCCAGCGGAGGTTCTCTCTCTCGGTCATGCTCGATAAATGCTGACAATAGTGTTGGTCTGCAGCTTCATAACTCGAGCTCAGCATTTGGTTCTTCTAAACAGCTACCAGGCCTTATCCCAAGCCATTTGGGCTCACCGGTTCCATATTGTATTAACTCAAGCCAGGTTCTTGATCAAGGACGTATGAGAAATCCTGGGGTTAGTAAAGGTGCCTCCATTCCCAGCCGTTTTGCAGTAGATGAGTCTGATTCGCCAATGTGCAACTTCAGTACTGCAAAAATCTATCTTGAGGAAACTAAAGTTAAGCAGGAGCCTAACATGAATGTCATGGAAAATGCTAAAGTTGGTCCAGCGATTTTTCAAAAATTTCAACCGGGTGATCTTATGAGTGTCTTCAGTGACTAGGTAAAGCAATTGGTCTTCTTATTTTTTAGTCTCTTCTGTTCCCTTAAAGAGCCCCCATCCCCTCCGGCTTCACCCAAAAAGAAAGAAAACAAAGTGAATTACTCTAACGTGATATGAGAATTAGGTAGTTTTCTGTGGTTTGTTTTGTATTTACCTTGCCATTATTCCATTTCCTCATATTTATGGTAGATGCACATTTATCCCTCATACATATTACACAATGTTGCCAATGTATGATCATAAACTTTATCATAGGGATGCCATTGGTGCCTCTTTTGAAATGCATTAATCCCCCTTTTCGGCCTCAACCCCTTTTTCTTTTTGGTAACTAAAATTTTTAGTAATTACCTAAGTATTTTATCGCAGTACCATAACTAACTATACACCGTCAGTAGAAAGACTAAAGAGCTAACAAACTCGAACGTGAAGCTATATACTAAATTCTGTATTGTAGACACTACAAATACAAGCAATGGCTTCCCAGTGTCTGCATTGTTTCTCAAAGATCCTCATATTTATCTCTATCCATATGCCATGAACAAACTCTGTGTAGATCATTTTTAGAATCTGAGCCTGTTGTGACTTCCCTTTGGCTCTCTGAATGACTCCTGTCATGAATTGCTCCCCAGTATTCCCTGTAAGAGACTGTTGATGTATCCAGTTTGGAAATCTATCCACCACATCTCTAGCAAAAGGACATCTAGCATATAGATGTTCTCTGTCTCATTACAGGTTTGATAGAAGCTACATTTGGATTCAAGCACCGTTCCCCATTTGAGTAGTCTGTCTGACAGTTACTAACCTTCCATGCACCAGTTTATAACTTCCCATGCATTTGCAGCCATAGAGTGAATCTGGCTTTTGGTCTAGCAGGATTAGAAAATAAGAGGTACTCCCATGGAACTCTTAAGGTAGGGGCTAGGACCGTGTATATATTTGCCTTGTAAGGCTCATTCTTTCATTAGAATCACAATGTACCCATTTAGTCCGGAGCTATGTTGCTTGGACTTTCCAAAATTGTTGCCTCACCCGTGTCGGATTCTCCAAAATGCACTACTTTTGGAGTATCTTACACGCACCCGTCAACATTTTTAAAGAGTCCGATCAACATAGGTCCAGAGTTGTTCTTGCGTATGAGTAAGATCCCAACAGGTTTTAGCAATTGATGCCCTGTTTTACTCAGTAAAGATTTATCAGATTTAAACCATCAGTAAATATAGGAGAGCGTGACTTATCCCAGGCAACTAACGCTTTATTTAGCCTTGATCCGTTAGGTATAAAATCTTTGAGTTTTGTTATGATTATTATTATGTAATATGGTTTTGGATCTTGTGTCCACACATGCTTATTTTCTTTATTTTGGTAAATTGCTAATTTTATGTTGATGTTACTGCAGGATTGTCGTTTGCCCGTGTGAAGGTCTCAAGTTCCCCATGAATCATAACATTTAGTTCTGCCATATAAGTTTGCAAGATCCCACTTTGAAGTCTTATATTATCTTATAGTTTCACGTATAGTGTGAATTGAAGAAATGTAGGTAAAGGCTATTTGCCTGTGTATTTATCAATCTACTATTTTGGTAATGAATGTGAATCGAGTATAATATAATACTCTTTGTAAGTATTTGGAGAAGATGTCACTGGGTATGTTCTAAAATATCCCCTTGACGGTATCATCACCTTGTGATTGTGCAATTATTCAAGATTTTGTGTTGTGTAGTTTTGATAGTTGAGCTGTTGCAGATGAAAAGAATGTCAATTATAAAACTGACATCCATGCCAGTTGCCTAGACTCTACGTGTGAGATTACACTCGTTACGATTGTTGAAATGCATAACAATTGCCTGTCTTCGTATACTTTTCTTTTCATTGCTAGCTTGTTGTTAATTTCTTTTCATTATTATCTTGATTGTGAAACATGGAAATTAATTACACCAGACTATATTTGCAGAAAGCTTAATATTATGATAGTGCTTTTGATTTGCTGCAATGTGAAAGATTTGAGTCTGCTGAGCTTCTTGTGACGGAAGCTTTATCTAACATTTTATATAATCTTATTCATTAAAACTAGGAAAATAGTAGATATAATTGCTAGCTACTTGTATAAATTATCAATTGCAGAAAAAAACAGACATATTCAATGTAATTTTATAAGTCGATTTGGGAGAGTGGAGCAAGTACATAACTTTATCCTTACGACAAGGTAAAGAGATTGTTTCCGGTAGATTTTCTGCCGTTCGAGTAAGCCCTCTTAAAAATTGGAGTATGTAAAAGCAAATACGGAAGTGTAGTAAGTCTTGCTGAAAATAACTAAGAAGAGAACATGAGTAATCTTATTTATACTCTTTTATAAAATCCACTCTCTCCGTTCGGAATTGTTTGTTATGTTGAGTTTATCGAAAGTCAATTAGTTAATTTTCAAAAGTAAATTAGATCACATTAATTCGATATTTTAAACAAAAAAATAGATATTCTAAAACTATATGAAAAGTACAATAAATTACAATTTTTTGCATATTAATATGATAAAAAAATACATCTTAAAATGTTAATAACTGTTTTTATAGTTTGACTCTAAAAATAGAAACCATGACAAACAATTTGGAGGAAGTATTCACTATATGGCGCAAGAGATTTTTTTGGTAGAGTTTAAAGAAAGATTATTTGACTTTCATTTAGCTTTTTTTTTTAAAAAAAAATGGAGTAGTGTGACTATATAACTATTTCACGGCCATAAAACGTTAAAAATTGAAATTAAAAATTGCAATAAGACTTTTTTTTAAAAAAAAGACAGAGAATACTAAAGAGTATTCCTCTGTTCATCTTTATTTGTTATACAAAGTCAGTTTGATTAATTTTCAAAATAAAATAAATTATATTAATTTGATATTTTAAATAAAAATATTTAAATATTTAAAAACTATACTAAAAGCACTAAAATTGCATTCTTATATAACAATAATGAAGAATACATTTTAAAATATTGACCAAAATTTTTATAGTTTTACTATAGAAAAAAAAATCATAACGATTAAAAATAAACCGCTAAAGTAGTAAATTGAAACTTGGCATTAAAGTTGGAAAGAAGCAATGTGCATGCAGGGGAAATGGGACGGTTACCGACTATCCAAGTTACTAGTACTACATTTTACTTCCTTTCACACTTCCTATTTCTTTTTTTAAAAAAAATATTAAAGTAATAATAGTATATGTTATTAGTATTTTAACTATCGAATAATTATATATCTTATTTCAATATTTTAAATCTACATTTTAAGTAACTTCATACGTACATGACTTGATTATTTTGAAAAAATTATTTACATCAACAAGATATAAAATTCAAACTTTTTTTATTTCACTTTTATGGTGATTTATTAGGTTTAACTGAACTAATATAAGTTATATATAATAATTTTAAAAAATATATTAATTTCAAAAGTAGAATTAATTGAATCGTATTTCTATAGTCTCATTTTACGCGAAAGTGTTACGGTTTGAAAAAATCAAATATATTTTTTTTCGTTAAATTTTAAAAATCATTAATTATGTTAAAAATTCACTCTAGTAGACTAGCATTTTTGTTATGTAGTTTTTTTAATATATAAACTACATTATAATTAAAATTAAATAATTTAACTCACGTATTCTGAATACCTCCGTATACAAATTCAAAATCTTAAATCCGCTCGCGAACATTCTCATCATGGAGAGTGATGGTGTTCTTTTCTTCCATTCAAAGTCTCATATTGTCTCACCTTAACATATATATATATATATAAACAACTACTCCCATTTCCACATCTCACATCATCTTCATTCCTATTTTTTTTTTCAACTACATAAATTCACAATAATTATATTTTTTTTTTGTCAAATTTAAGGAAAATAACAATGTTGGATTGGGGTCCAGTTTTGGTCTCAGTTATATTGTTCATCCTGTTATCTCCAGGATTGTTGTTTCAACTTCCAGGGCATAGGCATTGTGTTGAATTTGGGAATTTTCATACAAGTGGAGCTTCAATTATGATTCATACTTTGCTCTATTTTGCTCTTGTTTGTGTCTTCTTTTTGGCTGTTAAGGTTCATCTCTACCTTGGTTAAAAATTTGAATGTATTCATTTTGTTGAGTTGTATTTTGTGGTATTTGGTACTATACGTACGATGGTTGTTTTGATTGTTATTTGAATATTATTATATTGTATTTGCATGATGCATTGTTATGTAACAATGAGAAATGATATTTTATGTAACTGTTGATTTGATATGATCACATTATTGACTTATCTTTTTCTCGTCTTGTAGTTATTTTTTATTTGATAATCGTATCTTACTTCTTATTCTATCTTTTTTTATAATGACTTTTCTCGTATACCCTAATATCTTTTTTTGTAATATTGAAGTTTATTCTTTAGATTGCTTGTGTGTATTATGAAATGACAGAAAATCAATTTATTTAAACATCATATTCTTTGAAGCAATAAAATATATTATGAAATGATATATGCAAAAATTATCCAAACAATTTCTCGGTGATGTATTTCTTTTTCTAGCATAAATTAAAGACCAACACAAAATAGGGTCAGAAGTGTAAATGATCCATCGTGTCGCTACATAATTTAAAATGCGAGGATTATAACCATTACAATCTGATAAAATTAGAACGATACGGAAAGGATTATAGCGTTTATCAAAGAACAATACAGCCCTTTATCAGTGTTGGCTAAGCTAGCTCGAAATACTCTTAATATGGTATAATATTATGTTCTTTTAGCCCCTTTTTGACAATGTTCCTCAAAATGCTTCACATTTTTTAAGTTTAGCTTCTATATTTTGAGGTGTAATTAAATTAATAATCATAGTCTGTTCGACTTCGACGCTCATTTACTTACATAATATAGCTATGCCTTCGTCTTTTTGAGAAGAGTCTCAATTGTATTATATTAACACCTTGCACATGTAGAAATATTCAAAACAAAGTACAAGTATACAATTTTCTTCATTAATCAATTACACATAAAAAACATCTCAATCAAAATAGAATAATCAAAATTTCAACGTCGTCTGTACTTATTTTATTCTATATATTTGCTAGTATTATAATAATATATACGAAACTAAGTGCTTTCGCACAGTATCCGACATTTCAACATAAATACTGAATACCGTACCGATATCAATTTTTTAAAAATGCATGCGGAGAAATACCATAATACTAAACCTACGATATCAAAAATTCTATTTTTGATATGATATTCGGTATCTACGATACCATCCCCACCCCTAATATCATGGAATATAATTTGCTAAAATATACTTTATAAGAACGAAAACAACAAAATGCACATTAACAAAAAGTGCGATGCAGAACTAATGTCACAACATGTACCATAATATGGTAGACAAAATAAAACTAGTGAGATAGCAGAGGTCTGCATAGTCAAAAGATGAAAACAACAAAAACTACATTACAAGAAACATGAAATGTCAAGGTCCTCTAGCCTTGAACAGCCTTGGCCAAGCCAAAAGCAGCAGCAGATGCAACTGCTCCAATAAGTGCGGTTTCGAAAGCACTCCTAAATGGCCTGTTGCCAGTGAAGTAGCCTTTAGCGAAGCCGAAGATTAGCAAGGCTAGTATAGTTACCACAACAGAGGCGACGACAGCCTGTCTTGCAATAGGAATGAGCATGTATGGAACCAGAGGAACAAATCCTCCCAAGATGTAAGCAATCGCGATGGTAAATGCACTCTGCAGCGCTCTCCTTGGATCCGGCTTCTCTAAACCAAGTTCAAATCTGACATTCAACAAAAAGTTCTTATTATAGCTAGGTCCGCGCCATTAGAAGCCAATGTCAAAGTAATATCATCATATTCACAATTATGACAGATGAATTTTTTATTGAAATTTACAACATTGAGACCACATTTTAGCTATGATTGATCGGATAAACCAGACAATGTACACTTATGCATCCTACTAACTCAATAAAGTTGAACAACGGGACAGAAAGGGAGTCGTCGATCAGCTAAATACCGAAATTAAATGGAGGGACCATAAAAGAAAAGCAAGAAACTATTCAAAGTGTTTGCTCCACTTTGAGTGGCCTGCCATTAAGTATAGGTCGCGATAAGGTTTCTGAAATCATGATTTCTTCTGTGGTCCAAATCGGACTCAAATGCTCTCTTCTTTTCCCTCGAGTCTTATATGGAACTACAACAACTATGCCTCAATCCCGAGCAAGTCACCATCGATATAAATTCTCACTGTTCACATCACTCCATTTAAGTCCGTCTCAGTCCAATATTTTTCAAAAAAAACTTGCTATAAGGCAGCAGAAATTAAAATCTCTAGTGCTCAGGCAGGGCTTCTTTTTTACATTCGAAAGAGACTGCTGAAATTATCAAAATTTTCTTCACCAGTACCACATACTGCAATAAGAATCTAAAAACTCGAAATTTGACCGTCTTGAAAGAACTAACTATTCATAAAATTTTAGCATACATTTCTCATCTTTTTTCCAACTCTGAACCAATTATTTAATTGGCTTTCCAGAGTTGAACATTGCATATACAGAACAAGTATAAAAGTATGATATTAGAAAATCTCGACTTAGATGTATCATCAGAGAAAAAAATAGATTATGATAGACTTACTTCATCATAAAGTCGAGCCATGCCTGTGGGTTCTTCCTCAAAGCATTCACCACCGGTGAATATTCATGGGGCTGAATCCCATACTCTGACAAAATTTCTGCAATCTCCGCTGCTTCTGCAATTTATACCAAGATACCACAAACTCTTCGTCAAACCAAGTAAACTTAGCCAAATTTGCAAGTTAGCACATTTTAAAACCAGGACAAAATAACTTTTTAATTTCTTGTAAGTAATAGTTCCCTCATAAAACTAGTTACCGCTATAATTCAATCTACATGTCATATATATATATATATCCACGCTTTCTTCCTCGTCTCCCACACCATCCGCATAAAAAATCTAGCCAGCGTATATTGAGAAGGACAGAGAAGTGAATGTTAATTCGGAAACATAAATGTGTTTTAACAAAGCTATGCCACTCTTAATGTATGAACAGGGGATTCTTCTTTTCAATGGACTGTAAACAATAATGAAAAAACAACAAACAAGAAGTCGACAAATCATAACACTATTGTCGATCAATCAGTGACGGACAGGCAGGGACACACATTGCTTCAAGTGGTGTCATCTGACATCGATTCACTATGTATACAATATCACTTGAAAAATAACACAAAAGTAATCCTTATTAAACCTCCATGACCTCGAATTTATACTCGTATATACAAGCTCAATTATGATGAAAACGTGACACGCTGTTTGAATGAAATCATGCGCGTGTCGTGAGAATTGAGAAGTTATACCTGTATCTGGTACAGAGATGATCTCTTCTTCCTCTCTTTTCAGCTCTCTCATATAGTGATCAGCCTCACTCTTTGCAGCCAAATAACTGTAAAGCGAATAAATCAATTATTAATTATAATTACTACTCCTAACAGATTCATTATAATAAAAATAACCACAAATCTCACATTCTATGAACTTCAATCTGTACTTTAAACCATTTACGCAAAACACACATAGTTGAGTTCACACAGGTAGAATTCAAATCATTGGCGGAGACAGGATTTTCATCGAGCATAGTCAAATTATAAAAGAGTAACATCACACAAAATAAAAATAAAAAAATGACTCAGTATATACTATATACATTTATACAAAATCAAACAAAAAAAGTTTACCACTTTACACAATGTAATTTTTCAGTGATTTGAACAAAGGTTTCTCTGCCACTGATTTACGTCAAATATTTTCGATACAAATATTGTAAATGAGATAAAATACTTTTTTTTTACATATACATATTTAATGTAATCACACAAATGGAGTCTGAAAAGGATAAGATGTATGCATACGTCAGAGAGACGTTCCTGATAAACCTCCATTGGAAGTAAATTTTAAATTCTAAACTCATATTCAAAAGTACAATAAATTTCGTAACAAAAAAATATATATCAATGTTTAAATTTTGAATTCGCCCTAGTTTCACTTAGTAATATTTCCCAATTTTAATACCGAAATTTATCGGAAACAATTTCTCTACTTCTACGCCGATACGAGTGCTTGTAAATCAAAAATATAACAAAAATACCCTCCAAGTCCCATGGAAATAGCACCAGCAGCAACTTCAGCAATTCCAGCGGTAAGTATAATGGAAGATGACGCATTTGCCCCTGATAAACCCGCCGCCAATGCAAACGGCACCGTTAGTCCATCTGAAACTCCGATTATTATATCCCGGACAATCTCGCCGGCGGTGAAATGCTTTTCCTTGTGTTGATCCAATAACGATTGCTCCGATTCACCAGCCATCTCAATTTCTCTACTAATACAAAAACTATAATCTTAAAAATAAAAATAATTTTTTTTTTCTCTTCTTCTGTTATATTTTATTTTTTTTGAGCTTGTGTCTAGTGTTCTTATAGAGAAAATGGAAGATGATTTTTGTATTTGGATTTTTATGGAAGCAGGTAAAGTTCTGAGTATCTGTCAATAATATTCTGACTCTTTTTTTTTTTAACTAATGGAACTGAGATTCCAGGGAAAAAGACATTTCTACGTTCCATATAATACCAACATTTAATATTTTACTTTAAAAAGTATATAATAGCAAATTAATAATCTAAAATAAATGGAGTAGCTAGGGTTTGATTTAATTGTGCTCCATAGCAAACATTTGCAAAAGATTGTCAGGCGTCTCTCTCACAAATATCTCGCTCGCCACTCTCTCCAATCTCTCACCTTCCTCACCTTTTATACAAACACAAGTGTATAAAAATTGTTTTTAATTGTATAAAGTAGAGAAAATGTATAAATACATATATTTTTGTTTCCCTCTCTCCCCTCTTACAGATCTCGCTCGTCACTTTCCCAAGTCTCGCTTGCCACCCTCGCCTTTCTCACTTATACAAACAGAAGCGAAATGTATAAATTGCGTTTCTGTTTGTATAAAGCGTGAGAAAATTATATATACACATGCATGTACATATATTTTCGTTCTATACACTTTATAATTATACAATAAAAATACTCCACTGCCCAGTTTCTTTTGTCTTTCTCTCTTTCTCGTTTTATACAATTTTCAAATTGTATCAAATTTCTCTCTTTCTCGTTTTATATAATTCGATATAATTGTATATTCCTTGTCAAGTCTCTTTTGTCTTTCTCTCTTTCTCATTTTATAAAAATTCAAATTGTATATAATCATTCTATACACTTATGATGATACAATTCGTTTTATACACTTCGTTTTTATACAGTTTTCTGCAAGTGTCTTTCTCTTTCTTATTTTATACACTTCGTTTTATACAATTTGATTCAATTGTATATGTATATCGAATTATACAGTTTCTATATTTGCTATGAAGAATAATTATGCAAACTTTGCTATGACATACAAATATAAATTTTTAATTTGCTATACATAAAAATTGCCCTTTAAATTAATATCAAATTAGATATAAGAAAAATTATCACGTGCCAATTTGATATCTATCTCTATATCAATTTGATAGGAGCAATAAATTTGTCGCATGTCAAAATCACAAAGACAGTACTATTAATTCTTTGATTATTAATTCCAATTAATTATTTTATTATAAATTCAAAAACTAAAAATTAAAAGATTAACTTTTAAAAAAGAATTACAACAATTAGCAAAGTGGCAAGTTAATCAAAGGACATGTGTCAACACAAACTAATTAGGTTAGTTAATAATAAGTTACCTTTTTTGAATTTCAATTTCAAGTTTTGCAATACATTTTTAAAAAAAATTGTACAAACTCGAAAAAGAAAAACACAATCTCCTGCAATTTTTTAAAAGGAAAAATTTAAGAAAAACAAACCCAATAAGTAAGTTTTGTTATTAAAGTTTTTAGTATATAAGTAAATTTAATTTTTTTCTAAAAATAGTATATTAGTTGGCATAAACACCCAAATAAGTTTTTTTTTGTTATACAATCCATTTATTAATTTGCTTCTTCTATAATATATAATCTCTTGTCAAATGAGTAAATGATTTTCTTTTGGATTTTTCCCTTCTTAGACAACAATGATTCTGATTACGTGTATGGTTCAATATTAATTATCTAAAATTAGTATTTTAATAAAGTAAAATCATTAATTGTGAGTGGAGATACATTATTTTAAAAATTATCATTCATATTTAGTAATATTATATTAAAATGAGTAATTTGAATTTATGCTACATAAAACTTACTTGAGAAAAAAAATATTTTTTTGGTACTTTGGGTTTAATCCGAAATTTTTAATTAAAAATGAAAAAATTCTACTCATTTCATCAGAAACCTCACGGGTGATTGTGATTCGAAATTGATAAAGTTTACAAGAGGTTAATAATATAAACAAAGATAATAATCTTTCAATATTTTTGCTAATCGATATTAAAAAAATAAATAATTTCGAGATTAATATCAAAATAATTTTCATTGAAATAGGCCAATAGAGACAAAATTTAACTCCAAAATTATTTATTTTTCTGCATTAAAAAGAAAATAATAATTTTAAAATAACTAACCTCAAAATAAATAATAATACTAAAACGTAAGTTGAAATTACAATATCCCCACATAATTACAGTAATTTATAATTAATAATTTTATTATTTTTTGTGTCCTCCCCCCACCCCCCCCAAAAAAAAAAAAAAAAAATGGGACAAGTCTAGATTTGTCCTTATATTATCATCATGCGCAGCATTATTATTTGACCAAAAAAAAAAAGTAAGATAAAAAGTTGTTAATATTTTCAGAAAAAGATTGATATTCTTACTACTAACAAAAAGACAATAGAAAAGAAAAAAGGTGTATAGCCACTGACCTGCCACACATCTATCAATTAGCAATCACCTCCTCAATTGGCAAACTTTATTATCGATACGTAATTTGATTCGATACAAAATTTAAAAAATAAAAAAATATATTTTTGTTAATTAAATTTATGTGATTATAAATTATTTCATTAAATATGATGAATATTTTAAAGAGTATTAACCATAAGAAGTTTTTTTTAAAATGATTAAAAAGAAAAAAAATATAAATTCAGACAAAAAAGTGAGGATTGTGTTCGACGATCTTCTTTATATAAGCTAACTTTTAAAATTGACTTTTAATTTAAAATTTATATCTTTACCATACAAAGGATTTTGGCAATAATTTGTGGTAGGGTGTTCACGATTTGATGTAAAAATCGATTCAATTCGAAAATCAAATCAATCCAATTTTATTTGGATTTGATTTGGTTTAAGATTTTAGAAAATCGACGATATTTGGATTGGTTATGATTTATTTAAAAAATTAGAGAAATAACCGAATTGAAGGAACCGATAAATTATATACATGTACTTTATTCATATACACACTAATATATTATCTTTAGAAACAATTTTAGAGATTTATATACATTTTTATTAAAAGTTCTTTACAATTCACTTATTAAAAACATGAATATTTAAAGTGAAATCATTTATTCATGCATATGAATGTCTATTGCAATTCTTTGTGAGATTGAAAATGTTATTGTCTCTTCTTTTAGGCCAAATAGTGAGTTTTCAATCTTTATTTATAATAAATTCACTGATTTAAAGTTTAGTAATTTCAGTCATTTTAACTATTTTTGTTTTGAATGAATTGTTATCACTTTTTTCACATTTTAAATGAAATGTTTCTTTTATTTTTGTGTATGATTAGTAACCAAATCACACTTAAATTGATAACCACCAAACCAATAAATGTATATTATATTTGATTGATTTAGTTTTGATAATTTTAAAATCAATTATATTAATTTGATTTTTATTCTAATGAATAACCGATCCAAATCGATCTGTGAACCTCATAATTTGTGGTAATGGTTTTGAGGAGAAAATGTGAATTAATTAATTAAAATTAATTCATACACTCTAAATTTAAAACACATACTCCCTCCGTCCGTAAAAATGTTTGTCATGTTGCACTTATTGAAAGTCAATTTGACTAATTTTTAAAAGTAAATTAGATCACATTAATTCAATATTTTAAACAAAAAAATTATATATTTTAAAACTATATGAAAAGTATTATAAATTACAATTTTTTACATATTAATATGACGACAAAATACATCTTAAAATATTAATCAAAAATTTTATAGTTTGACTCTAAAAATAGAAATGATGACAAAGAATGCCACACGGAGAAAATATAATATATTCTTAATTAGTAAAGATACTTTGATACCTTTTATATATATATATATATATATATATATATATTCTTATTAATTAAATTTTTTATTTATTCTTTTAAACTTCATATCTAGCTATTAAAAATAAAAAACTACAATTTCCTTAATAATATATATTGTACTTTTCATAAAATAAAGGGAAAAAGGTCTGATATACCCCTCAACTTTGTCATTTGGAGCTGATATACCCCTCGTTATAAAAGTGGCTCATATATGCCCTTACCGTTATACAAACGGCTCACATATACCCCTGACGTTACAAAATGGCTCACATATATCCTTCATTTAACGGAAGTTAAAAAATTAGTTTTAAATTTATATTTATTACTTCTAATTTTTTTTAAAAAATTATTTAGGGGTATATATGATTATTCTATCAAAGTTCAAGGTATATTTTAATTTTTTTCATACATAAATTATTTTTTGACTTCTTTTATTATAATTATTTGAATTTCTTATTCTTATTTTGTTTTTTTTCTTTCATTCCTTAGTTTAAAGAATAAAAAAATTATAAACTATTTTTTTTGTGTGTATTGTAATTTAATTTCGTATTCGAAGAAAAAATTTGGTCATCTACAATAAGTTTTACAAGAATATTAGTGAAACATAAATAAATTTGATTATCAAAATAATAATTATAAATTAGTCATTGAAACAAAAAA
>NC_028640.1:1869109-1889750 GCF_001406875.1 Solanum pennellii
CCTTCATTTAACGGAAGTTAAAAAATTAGTTTTAAATTTATATTTATTACTTCTAATTTTTTTTAAAAAATTATTTAGGGGTATATATGATTATTCTATCAAAGTTCAAGGTATATTTTAATTTTTTTCATACATAAATTATTTTTTGACTTCTTTTATTATAATTATTTGAATTTCTTATTCTTATTTTGTTTTTTTTCTTTCATTCCTTAGTTTAAAGAATAAAAAAATTATAAACTATTTTTTTTGTGTGTATTGTAATTTAATTTCGTATTCGAAGAAAAAATTTGGTCATCTACAATAAGTTTTACAAGAATATTAGTGAAACATAAATAAATTTGATTATCAAAATAATAATTATAAATTAGTCATTGAAACAAAAAAAAGTCAAAAAAAATATGTTTGACGAGGATTAAATTTACTCATATGGGATTAAATTTTTTAGAAAAAAATAATAAAAATTTAGATTAAAATTATTTTTTTTTCATTTCCGTTAGAGGAAAAGGGTATATGTGAGCCATTTGTTTACAAGTAGGGGTATATATGAGCCACTTTCATAACAAGGGGTATATCAGCTCTAAATGACAAAGTTGAGGGATATATCAGACCCTTTTTCCTAAAACAAATATCGTCTTATAAAATATCACATTTATATACAACATAAAAATATTAGTCTTAGTTAAATGTGCAACTCCCCACGTAATATATGGACAAATTTAAATAGGACGAAAGATGCCATGGGAATACAAAGTCCAAGAAACGGTTGGGAAGGAGGTACAAAAAGACACACGACCAGCACACGCCCATTTATAATACATAGCACCCACCCACTTCGATACGTTTTAGTTTATAATATTACGTATCTCATTATTTTAGATATATTATATTTAAATAAAATTATATTTGGGTTCGAAAATAGTTAGAATATTATATGAAAGCTTATAATTACAAATCATATGATTGATAAATTAGACGATAAATAAAAATATACTAAAAATATATTATTAATATGATTTGGTCAAACGATCTACATATTGAAAATTAATATATTAAGAAAAACATAAATATGTTTAGTAGAACAACTTTCTTAAACAAAGACTCTTAAATAGTTTTATTGGGTATTCAATTTATATATTTTGAATCTGTTCCTAAGAGGAAATAACTCAAATATGAAAGAAAATTATAGACTTGAAATAAGGTGAGAAAATCAGAAAAAAATACTGTTCCTAACAGTATCCGTGGTACATATCAAATCTCGTTCATCTATTTCTCATATTACTAATACACCTAGATAAATTCAAAATACATAACAAATCTCTCGCTTCTTTCCTATTTTATTTGCTTTTCTTTTGATTTTAATATATCTGATAACAAAACCCCGTCGTAATAATTGGAGGGTTCCTCTTTATCAGTTAACAGACGTGCCTTTTTCAGTTTTTCTCAGTGAGATGTATGCACATGACTAAAAAGCAGCAGCAAATGTAAATGGATCTCATTTTGAATGTCTACTAACTCCATTGACATATTTGTGAAGTTTTAAATCTTTAGATAAATCTTTTTACTCAAATATTATAGTTTTATTAAAATTTATTTAATATATAAATAATTTATCTAGTAAATGGCAAGTAAAAAGGTTATAATAAGAACTAAAGTGATTAAATTAAAATTCGCATTTAATATATATATTTTAATATTTATTAATTTAATTTAAACACCAAATACGATAAAATTAAATGCTTTGATTCTTCGACGTTGGAGGAAGGAAAATTTTGAATACAACATAGGAAGTCGGAAGAGAAGATGGATGACTAATGACTGCCGTATATTGACAAGGAAATAAAATAAAGTCCTTAATTGCATGCCAAAATTATGTATATTTTTGGATATAATAATATAAATTGCGATGAAATGATGAAATTGTTACATTATTAATTAAGTTTTTTGATTCAAACTTTATGTATGAAAATTATTTTATTGGAAATGTCATTTATAAATTTTGAAATGCACAATTTATATTTAGTTGAAGCTACAATATGAATTCTGTCATTTCGAATCAATATATATATATAAATGAGAATCTTCAATCCGTCTATGTGGCATGCCTCAATGATGAGAAATATATATATATTTTTTTTAAAAAAAATAGGGCTTTTTAGATTATTATTTTTACACAATAATATTATGTGTATATATATATATTGCTATTAATAAGTTACTTAATGAGCATTACACCTTCTAACCTTTTAATAATATATATAACACCTAACCTTTAATTTAATAATATAACTCCTAACCTTTCATATTCATAACCTTCAAAATATTTAATATAAAAATTATAACTCCTAAATATTACACCTATAAAAATTCACTTTGAGACATTGCATGATGGTCATTTTATTTTTATTTTTCTTATTCTTCATTTTTTGTTTCTTTGATTTGTTAATTTCTTTTGTCTTATTTGATCTGATTTTTGCAGGAGAGGGATGTATAATGAAAAACGTTATATATTTTGCATATTTTGATTTTGTGAGGTAAAATGATTTGACATGTCTAATTATCATTATCACTTTTGTTCTATTGTAATTACATATATATTTGATATTATTAGGTTGGATTGTTGATGATACAAATCATGATTCTTTTATAGAAAAAATAATTTGTTCATTTTCTTTTTTGCTTCTCTTTGTAGTTTTTTGAGATTTTTTTTCTCATTCTTGTAGTTTCTACCGACACTGATTGTCTTTATTCACTTTGTAAATTTGAAGAATCGAATTATGTTATGTTGAGAACTCTTTCCTTTTCAAATCATATATAACTAAATATTTTAAATATTTTTGCTTGATTAGTTAACTATAATTTTATGTCTTTTTGTTGTTATTATTGTAAGGATTGTAATTATGTTATGTTGAGAACATGATCCTTCTTTCCCCTTCAAATCATATATAACTAAATATTTTAAATATTTTTTCTTGATTAGTTAACTAATTTTATGTATGTTTATTGGTATTATTATAAGGATTGTTTATAGTTATCCGGTTAAACCTCCGATGCAATAAGAGTTGATTGGTTCCTTATCAGATTAATTAGTTAATTGAAAAAACGTCAATATATCTTATTTCTAATTTCGTCTAACAATATCTTCCTCCTCACTAGCTATAAAAATGTTATACAAATATATAATAAATATAAGTAATAAAAAAAACAATATATCACATCTTAATATAAAGTAAATAAAATACTAAATATTAAATACAAATATTATATAGCTAAGAATTAAATAAATCGATTCCTCTTTTAATTTTGTATCTCACAATCACATAACAATGATATGATAAAAATACATAATTTTAACATTGCATTATTTATTATATTATTTATATATAGAAATTATTTATAGGCCAAATGTTTCACAATTTTGAGGATTCAATCAACAAAAAAATTAAATATTTTTTAATTTTATTTTAAAACATCCGCACTATTACTTTTTTTTTTGATAATTTCAAAAAAAAATCTATTCCTTTTGATTAGCTTTTTAATTCTATGTCCCTTTCTAAATTTGTTTTTAATTAATTTTTTTCTTAATAGATATCTCTCCTATAATATAAAATAAGAGAAAAAGTATATATTGTTCAAAATAATAGTAATTACTAAAAATAATATTTATTATTAGAAGCATATTTGGAGACTTTTAATAATTTGAAATTTCTAAAATGATGTAAAAAGAAAATATGTCATATAATAAAATAAATCATAAAAATATGTAACAATTTTTTTACCCTTTTCCTCTTATTTTTATATATTTATTTTTAATTTAATTTTTATCATAAACTCACACCTCTTCATCTTTCATAACCTCTATACTTAATTAATACTTATTATTAATACCTATAACTTCCAACTTTATATATTCATAACCTCAAATTACTTAATGTTTAAAATTTGTGACATCTTAAAAGTACATAAAAAATATTTCTAACCAAATATATTTATGTTTAGCTTAATTGTCCTCTACTTTAATCTTGTAATGCAAAAATCTATCGACAAAGACTGCTTTGTGTAATTATTTTTACTTCTAATAAGAATAAGATATATAAAAGAGAATAATTGATTATTTTTTTTTGCATGAAACTAAAAGAGCAAGATCATTACTAAAAGTAAGACAAAAATAATTTTTGAAAATATTAAAATGTATTTTTAGGTACGCTTAGCGGGGGAGATAATCAAAATTATTATGAAGTTATTTTTAAATTTTAAATAAAATATGACTCATGAAAAATCTAATAAAAATTAATTAAGATAATTCATTTAAACATTTTGCTTAAATTAATAAAAAGCTAAAGACAAGCTAATTTGATTATGTTAAGATACGATGCTAATTGTTACTGTTTAAAATATATATATATAAATTAGTAAAAATACTAAAGACGAGCAAATTTCATCCTCTTAATTACAATGCTAATTGTTTATGTTTTATTAATAGAATTAAATAAGCAAAGACTATAAAAAAAAAGGAGACTAAAAAATAGCGTTGAAATAAATTTTTAAACAAAACTTAGAATTATAGAAGAGAATTTATCAAGGAAAAAATTAATACAGATAATTATTTCAAATATACTTATTACTTAATCACTCATCCTCCATTATAATGATTCTGAAAATTTACTTAGTTTTTTCTCCTACACTTTAATTGTAAGAAAATGTTATTTGTCGGTAATAATTATAAATATTCATATTATTTGTGAAAATTTTTTTTATGTTTACTTTACTTGGAAAAAATTCAAGAGTCTAATTATAAGTTTTTAGTAGATATATAAGTTTTTTTTAAAATCTTAACATAAAACCTTTTATCATTCATTTATAATTGTTCATTTATTACTTATTTTATTATGCATTTTAAAAATAATATATTATTTTTATGTTAATTCTATATCACTAAAAATTATTTTACCGAACTAAAATCATGTATTACCCATTTCCTTCCAAAGAATCAATATATAGAGAGAACTTTATATTTTAATATATAATTATTGAAGTACCTTTTTAAGTCTTCAAATTATAGATAGCTTATCTATTACGAATAATTTTTCATATTTCTAAGTCTGTTTTTGAATTTATTACTATTTTAATTCTTTTGATATTTTTTAAAAAATTTAAAAGACTAAAAATCTCACTTTAAATTTTTAACAAAACATCAAAGTTAACCATACTTAATTTTGAGAACTCATTCAAATGGATAATAAAGTCATAAATTCTTAATTATATATTAAAACTAAACATAAAAGAATAGGTACTATTCAACCAAAAAAAATATAGGTATTTGACCGTACTGCTAATTTAAGGTATTTATTTTTTGATAAAATTAATTCATGAATTGAGTTGAAATTACAAAGCTAAATAATAAAATTATTAACTAATCTATTTGGATTTAAAAAGTAAAATAAAAATGAAAAACTTTTAAACACCGCGCTATCTAAGTTTACTAGTACAAAAGTAAAATAAAATAATCTGGAATTGAAGATATCATCATCAACAACAATAAATACTCTCAAAGTCCAAAAAGAAAACACTAGACACACGCAATTTAATCCCCATTTATTTTTGTATTAATATTAAAATTCGATTAAATATAAATTTACATTAAAGACTCTCACATTAAAAATAAGATACTTTCTAATAAAAATAGTCATACTCAAAAAGTTTAAACATGAGATTTTTAATTACAAATAAAAAATTTATATTTATCTTTACATCACTGACTTTTTTTCAATAGTAAATTAACGAACAAATATTTATGCACTTGATATGTAAATAAAGCTGCAGCAGATGCACATGGAAAGTAGCTTTCTGTTTTATTTTTTTTAAAAATATAATCACTGCATTTAGAAAACTATACTTCACTCACTAGAGGATATGATAGGTTCAAGATAATAATATATTTAGTAAGGTTTTGAAGAAATAAATATACATGAATTTTGTTTTTATTTTTGTTTCTCTTAAAAAAATATAGCTAAAAGAAAATAAAATAACATATAATTGGTGAAATTAAAAATATTAAGATATACTTTCAATTTTAGATCAATTGAATTTGAAATTATAATTTAAAATAATATCCAAACATACTTTAATATTTCTTTTTTTAAAAAAACAAGAACAAGAGACCAACCCAAGCAAATCCAAAAATAGTTCACATGAAAATACAAAAAAGACACACGCCAATAAGGCAAAATTAACAACCAAATAATCTCTATGCACTTCGTATGTAAAAAGCTGCAAAAAAATGCACATGAGCCTGAGCGACCGAAATCAGAATTTAAAATTTATGTAATTTTTTTACTTTTTATTTTACGATCGGGGTGGAGCCTTGATACATTGTTTGGCTCGTATATTTATATAAATATTTGATTATGTGAACCAAATGGTAAAAATTGTTACATTGATAGTGTATAAGATATTATTATTTAAAACTAATGTGTAAGAAATCAGAAGAAGAAAAACATATTAAATGTCATTATTTTATAACGAACAAGGAGGAAATTGATCCATTTCTCCTTGTTATGGAGTAACCATCAACTATTTAACTAGTTGGAGGGCATTTTCGAGCAAATAAACATATCGTATATGAATTTATCCTTGCTAAAATATATATTTTAAGGGCATCGAAATTTAAATAATAGCATTAAAAAGACTATATTTGTTCGATTTTTTGAGAGTTAGCATCCATCAAAATTAGTCCATTCATGTTTTGGATTGCAAATCACTTTGGCCCAGTTAACAGTAGCCCATAAAATCACTAACCTGTTAGACACAGCATAAATGTTTGGAGTTTTATTCTTCATGAAATTTCGTAAATAGTTGTTGCTCGAAAATTTTACATAAATCCTATAGTATTAAGAATTAATTGCATTATATCTTTAGTCTTTTCTAAATTACAAAATTTCTTAAAATTTGATAAAATTCGAATGTATTCCAAAAAAGTTTATATATTACCCAATATATCAATCGATACCTCGTAAACCGATGTATTATATCACAATACATCGCCTATAGTGATGAATCCGACCAATGATATATATATAAAAAAGAGAAATAGATTTTTTGTAATTTTTTCTAATGATAATGTATTTTAGAACATATGATAGAATAAATTGTGTATTTTAGTTTTCCTACCAATAATATGAGTTAAAATTATTTTATCGAGTAAGGATATAATTTTTGCGAATTAAGCTTATTTTATTAAGCCCTCCATTTCATCAAATTAATTGAATTGTTGAGACAATTTTTATTTTTTAAATTAATTTAATTATTCGATATGCAAGACTATGTTTTAAAATATTCTTCAATTTTACTTTTAATTAGCTAGCACAGAAATTAATTATTAATCAATATTCAATTATTTTTATCATAAATTTGACGATAACTAATAAAGATAAAAATAAAAAATTAAGCCTATTTATGTTTTAATTTTCTTTTCCCAAAGGTGAAACCCCGCAACAATATTAATTCATCTGAAGCGGAGGAAATACACTTATAGAACTTTGTTGGGTTTATTTTGTTTAATTTTTCCCATATCAAGCTATTGATATTATTTTAGATTATTTAAAAGAGAAATAGATATTAAAATCCAAAAAATGTGTGAATTTGATTAGAAAATCTTTTCAATTAACTAGAATTGGTTAATAATCTTTACGGATTTGCATTTCAATATCCAAACAAATACAGAAAATAAATAAGTATGAAAAAAAATGATCTTATTAGTGACTCTTCAGTTCAGGTCTCCAAAGTTTTTTATCAACATGATTTAATATCAGTAAATGTTACTAATAATCATCATTAGAAGACAAAAAATAACATCCATCTTAAAAAGTTCAACCTCTAAAAAAACTCAAAAATATTATCAATAAAAGAACAGCCATATTATTTAAAAAAAAAAAACAGAAAAATCAATATAGTATACAAAAAAGAATTTCAATTTGTCTCTTCAGTTCAGGTCTCCATAACTTTTCCGCATGATTTAATCTCAGAAGAACGAAAGTTATATATTTGATCATCATCAGAGACTAAATTGAACAAAATAGCATTAAAACACAAAAAAAAAAGGCAATTGAAAAAAAAAAAACAAAGATCGAATTCAAATGTAATTATACCACACATCAAATAAAAACAAAAATTATGAATTTGAGGAAGATAACACTAAAAGAAGAGAGAACAATTTTTTTTAACACTAGCCGCCTATGAAAATTTTATAAATAATTGGTGTATTTATAAGGATAAAGTGTGGAAATTATACAACCCTAGATAATTTGGGCTCATCACCTTCTTTTGGCCCATCTTAGGATAATTTGGGCTCATCATCTTCTTTTGGCCTATCTTAATCATAAACATGTAGATTTTGTTGTTCCTTTTCTGTTAAACCTTTTGAAACTAATAAAACAGTTAGGCCTCATTTAACATCTACAAAATTTTAAGTTTGTGATATACTTTTTTTTATTCCATTTTAATTTGTTTTTAGTTTGTTTTTTTAAAAAATATTCTATCTTTTTATGGCAATTGTTTTTTATTTTTTTTTTAAAAGCTAAAAGTAGGTCATAGTGGCCCATATTATTAAACAATAAAGTAGATTTTGCACAAATCTCGTAGTGTTAAAAGTTAAGTTAGAGAGAAAAATCACCTGTCTGATTGAACATGCTGCCAATTAAAAATTTTCCTCTCTTATTATAGTGTGTGTTTCTGGGAATACGTATGCAGGAAAGAAGTTTGAGTTTGATGCAAATGACTAAAATATCATCATAAGACCCATTTTATTAACAAGATTTATCACTATTTTAGCGGCTTCGCAAATTACTCGGAATTCTAGATTATTCAATTTTCTCAAGTTAGTAGTATACAATGGTCAAACTGGATCACTTTCATATTTGAGACCTTTTACTTCTTTTCATCATGCAGAAGTTAGAATTAATTCTTGTTTATCTACTTTTAGCCATGTGGGGAGGAAAGAAACGTTTGTACTCAGCTACAAAATTTACTTTGTACACAGTGAGGCGTTTTGTTTTCTAAAAGGAGTTTTGGGTGCTGTTTTATTCAAAAACTTGCATCTAGCACCAGTGGTCTAGTGGTAGAATAGTACCCTGCCACGGTACAGACCCGGGTTCGATTCCCGGCTGGTGCAATTAATATGTTTGCGGGGATAGCTCAGTTGGGAGAGCGTCAGACTGAAGATCTGAAGGTCACGTGTTCGATCCACGTTCACCGCACATGATATTTTTTAATTCTTCAAATATGTTAGTCTTATATAAGTCAAAATAAAAAGTATTTTTTTTGTGACTAAATTATTTTATTTATCAAGTATAATTTACCGCTCAATAAATAGAAACCAAAAAAATATCACTAAACTAATCCAGCACAACTTGCTACATCAACCTCTAGACATTGTCACTACTCATCTAGAATAAAAGTTTAGACTCTCTATATATCTACCCAGCCTTTACTTTCAAGCTACTCAGAAAATAAAGATCTTATATTATTCATTTCATCAAGATTCCTACTTCGAGAAGCGAATCTAAGTGTAAGGTAGGAGGTTCATCCGTACCCTTTCGATCAAAAAATTACACGGTATATATAATATTAGATTTGAATAGTATAAATTTATAACTTTAAATGAACACCCTCAACACCACTGAAAAGTGTAGCTCAGTGATCTTTGTGGTTCATTAATTAGCAGTCGTCTGTTTGATCCTCCCTAACATCATATTTTGTACGTAAGCATAAATATTGAATCTAAAATATCATGTAATTTTTTAAATATAGCTAAAATAAAAATAATTTCAATGTCTCTCTTTCCATGCTCTTAATACTAATTCAAATTTAGCCGAACTCCTATAATTTCTGATTGATTATTAATATTAACACACTTCTCAAGTAAGAAATAAAAATTACAATATATATAATGTCACACTTAATTAATTTTTTTATTTATTTATGACTAGTTTTATATATGTAAGATTTTTGTATTTTTGTCAACTTTTATAATCGACCTATATCACTTGTTCTTTTCATTTATATTTTTCATCATTTAACCTATAAATATTGGTGTTGTTTAATATTATTATTTTTATTGCTATTGAGCATTAAATAAGTATTATAGTCTTAATAATTCAACTCTTATACCTTTTCTAAAAAAATGTTTTTTATATGTATTAATTTGAAAGATTTTTTTTTTTAAATAAAATAAGACACTATAAAATAACAGTTTAAAAACGCACAATATTTTGTTAAAAAGGGCTAAATAATTAAGAGAAAAAATGAATTTTTTTTTAAAGGACATGATAATGCTGGTTAAAATTTAGTGGACACCTCATTTTGCTTTTCATCATGTAAGTTTTACATATTTAATTCTTCATATTTCGAACCCCCGATTAAAATCGTGCATTCTATTCTTTTCCTTGAAACACTACCATATTCCTCACTTGCCATAGATAATAAATGGATCCTACTAAGGCCATACGATATATTGTTGCTTCAGCATTGTTTCCATTGCAATCGTCTAAACTCTAAAGTCCACTTTAGTTCATCATGCCATGCTAATGCTTGCCTCTTATGTCCGATGGCAGAGTTAGGTGGGGTTCATGGATTCAGACGAATTCAATAATTTTTCCGTTGATTTTATATTATAAATATTTTTTTATATTAATTTGTGAACTCCTAACAAAATTGATTAACAGTTATTAACGAAATTTAGTACTTTCAAACTCTTAATCCTGACTTCAGCTCTACAATTATTCCCAAGCCATTCCAATATTATAGTCCATATTGCTTTTGAGATAAAGCATTGAAAGAATTTTGTGTATAACTTATCAAATCTTGTGATTTTCAATAGCTAGTATTCCCTCCGTCCATAATAGTTTGGCATGTATATTAATAATAATTGTTCAAAATTAATTGTCAATTTATATAATTAAGAAATAATTAGTTACTTTTTTTCAAATTTATCCTTAACAACAGTGTAGTTCAATCGAAAAGTTGTTTAAAATTATACATTATATCAAATTTTTCTTGAGGAATATGAATTATAAATACCGTGGACGATATAGCTGAATATAAGAGTTATTAAATATGTTTATAAGCTTATTCTTTTTAATTTTTTTTTTTAAAAAAAGTAGGACATGCAAAACATTAGTATTCTTATACATGAAGTAATTTGAATAAAGCGAAATGAATTATGAAGTACTTATGTATGCATCTAATTTATGGCTTTTAATTCATTGAATCGTACTAAATTTTGGATAAGGGTCCATCGATATCTTATATGAATTCTCATTGAATTTTGCATAGAGATCCACAGACATCAAAACACATCTTTTGAAATTATTTTTTATTTGTCAAGTTTTGAATATTACTTTTACTCTTTAAATATTTTCAATTAAGAAATAAATATTAGTAGAATGTAATTCTTCAACAATAAAAATATTATTCTTTGTCTATAAGATTTGTTTGAGCAACATTGTATAATGAACGTGTAATTCTTAGAAGATATTAATTTATACAAGTCAATTAGTTTTGAGTATTTTATTGAAATCAGAAGCAAATTATGCAAAAACTTGTAATGCTGTGAGCTACAATTCTCACTCTCAAAACGAAAATATCCACATTTAAATTAATACTAGTAGATTTATCTTATTCAGAATTAAATAATCGGCTGACTTCTTTTATTAGAAATAAAATAATTTAAACTGTTTGTATTTTTTAAATTTAAAATATATATACACACTCTATTTTATTTTATGTGATATTTTTCAATACGCATAAATTTTTGATCAAATTTAAATTATTTTCGAAAAAGAAAATATTACTTAGAGAAAAAAATAAAAGAAAAAGAAAATGTGAAAGAAAAATGCACAACAACGTGACATCAACGTGGTCCCACTCGACCACAGCGTATATAAGCTCTCACACTCCCCATTTTCCTCATTTTCTCTCCGAGCAAACAAACGCCATTAACGGCTTTCTCTCACTGACGCACACAACTTGAACACTTCACTCAGTTTGAGAAAATTCACATGTTCTAAGCAAAGTACAAGCAATGAAGCGAAAGTTACATGCAGAAGCAGCTCAACCGGCGGTTCAGCAACCGAAGGAAATCCTACCGGCAGTGAAGAGGCAGCTCCGGTCGAAATTACCTCGCCGTAAGCGATCACATATATCTCCGATTCTACGTTCATTCTCAATTGCTGCTTCGTCGTACTTGACAAGTGAAGTCTCGCGTCAATCGAGCAAAGGTTCTGTGAATAAGGAAGTGAAGAAGCGTGAAATTGAAGGAGAGGAATTTCGGAGAATTACTAGAGCTTATTTCAGGAAGAAATTACTTGTGGATCAGAAGAAGGATTCTGAAGTCGAATTATCGGAATGCTCTTGTGTTGATTCGTGTTCTGAAGTTATCGGAAAAATCATAAAAATTGAAGATCCAGTTGATATCTCACGCGATATTGTTTCAAAGCGGAATAGAAATGCAAAAGTTATTGAAGGAACTGAGGATTCTGAAGTAATTTCGAGATTTCTGAAAGCTTCTGGTGGTTTTTGCGGTGAAAGCTCAAAATCTGGAGAGGATGCTGTTGCAGGAAGCAGGAATGCTGCGAAAATCATCCATGAAGATGTCGTTTCATTCAATTCCGTCTTACAGTCGCCTTCGGAGTCAAAATGTGGAAATTTATCAGTTCAATCAATCAAATGTAGTGAAAACAGAGCACCGGAAGAGGTCGAGTCTGAAGTTTCACGAGTCTGTCCAGAGGTAGAATTATCTGCTGTAGAACAAGCTCATGAGAAACTCGTTGAAGCAGAATTGGATCTGGAATGTTCTGAAAATTTCTCAATTGTTGATGTCTCTGATGACTATTCATCAGCTTATTCTGAACTCCAATCGGAAATATTCCCGGAGAGTTCCGATATAGATATCTTCGACTATAGTCCGTCGTATTGGTACGACTCCGGAAGCCAGTTCTCTGAGAAATCGAACGCAGACGCTAGTCCTTCACCTACTTTCACGTTGTTTCTTCGGTTCGGTCAACAGTTCTGCAGATCAACCGCTGCATTGCAATCCACTCCCATAAACTCTTCGGAAGATCAAATTTCTACTGAATTCACTGTAAGCTATTTATTTAACTTCCTTTAATTTGTACTGAAATTACATTTCACAAAATCTATTGATCTCTCTCTAAATTCATCGAATTTATAGTTCATGAATATTGAGTAATTGAGTGAAACAAATATAGTTGTACCAGAGTAAGAGAAGATTTTAATTAGCGGATTGAACTGGTTTTAGATTTGAGATAGTAATTATTGAAGTTTATAAAAAAAATTATGTTGTATACTATTAGTTAGCCTTAACATCATCATGATTCTGTTTATTTCCTTAATGTATGGAGGGATTGGAAGATGAAGAGGATGAAGAGAGCTATAGGATGATAAGAAACAGAGAGAGGAGGCAATTGTATCTACACGACTACGCCGAGGAATACTGTTCCACTACGGACTACGGCGATCTAATCGTGCAGCAACGGTTACAGATGGTTCATTGGATTCTTGAGGTTAGTTAGTGATGAACGTGTTTACTCCCCGCGTTACTTTCTAGTTGATCTGAAATGCAGTTAAAAATTTCTCTGGAAGTTGATGCTATTAGCGAATCAAATCAGCTTTTCGTGCCATATAAATTTACGGCTTATAGTGCATGTGGAAGTTATATTTTTTAACAACTGGTAGAAAGACAACAGAATCCACCTTGCACGTGAGCCTATAATGCTGTCCATATTGCTTGTGTGTGCTTAAATATTAGTAGTACAATTTTACTGAAAGAAAGCAACCGTCCATAGAGTATAATAATTGAAGATTAGTTTGATATATATTACTGTAAAATATTAAAATTTTAAATTCATGAGATCTTAGAAAGTTGAGTAGAATAATATCGTCAAACATTTTCATGAGATCTTAGAAAGTTGAGTAGAATAATATCATCAAACATTTTCATGAGATCTTAGAAAGTTGAGTAGAATAATATCGTCAAACATTTTGGCGAGTTCGATTATGGACAGGATGCCATGTAAGTTGGAAAGAAATAAGAGTATTATAACTCGATACTGTTTCCCTTTTATTCATATAGTAACTCATTCGGAGGATGCTGTTAAGACCTTGTAATGAAAATTTAAGAATTTGGATCCAATGGCATTTCAAGCGTTTACCACAAGATGGCCCTAAAACACCAGGTCCTGGGAGTAGTTCAAGGGATCTAAGATTCCCATTTTTGTCTGCAGAGAACTGCAATACAAAAGCAATACAAAGGAACTAAAAATTGTTTCAACGGCCTATGCTTTGGACTCTTTACATACACATACTAATGTCACTAGTACTTTGGCACTTTTCCTTGTCTAATGCTGGACATGTTTCTTTTATAGCAAGCCACAAGGAAGGACCTTCAGAAGGAGACGATGTTCCTAAGTGTCAACCTCTTTGACAGATTTCTAAGTAAAGGGTACTTCAAAACCAAAAGATGCCTTCAAATTGCTGGCATTGCCTGCCTTACTCTGGCAGTCAGGATCGAAGAAAACCAGCCTTTCAACAGGTAACATTCCTTGCTCTGATGTTAAATCCAGGCTTGTTCCCTTGAGAGCAACTAGAGTAATATAGTATCAAAATGAAATGTCGAAAGGAAGTGCACATAAGCAGAGCCTCAAAACCAATTGTAAAATCTGAGGGAACTGCTCAGCATTGCAAATTACCTTGCATTTATTTTTTTCGGATGTTACTTGCTGGGAAATACAGTAAGAAATTCTCAAAGGAAGTTCAAATTGACTAAGCTAAGGACATTACAGTTTAAAAGTCTTGATATTTACATTCCTTATCATTATTAAAGCATACTAATCTTCTTAGGTCTCATTTGCTGAAAAGTTATTAAGTTGACAAGTTCGCTTCTTTCATTTCAGCATTCGCCAGAAGACATTCTCTGTTGCAGGCACTACATATAGCTGTTCTGAAGTGGTGGCTATGGAGTGGCTGGTGCAGGAGGTCCTCAACTTCCAATGCTTTCTTCCCACAATCTACAACTTCTTATGGTACAACGGTTAACCATGCTATACAATTGCTTAAATTTGATACTTGATGACTTAGCCTTAACATACACTAACTGAAGAAGTAAAGAGTCATCCATATATTTTATTTGGCGTTTGTCACAACTGCACAGGTTCTATCTTAAAGCTGCTACAGCTACCGAATATATGGAGAAGACAGCTAAATACCTGGCAGTCCTAGCTTTGTTGGGTCATGAACACTTGTGCTACAGACCATCAACTGTAGCTTCTGCACTGGTGATTCTCGCTTTATCAGCTGCCAATCTTTATGCCTCATGCCATTTGGTCACAAAGGTAACTTCTGAAAGACATAAATATTAATCCAAGTGAAATGTGTTTGTGACTTTCTTTTCGTTTGGAAATGTATCGTCAAGGATGAATCCAAGTATATTCTTAAGCACTATTTTATCTAAAATTGTGCTTTGCATTTGCACATTTTTTATAAGTGTAGAGAGTCATGATCAGTAATGCATTTGAAAACTCTAATTCACATGCTTTTTCATCTCTTCATTCACAGACTCATGCCAAAATAGAAGACGAAGATTTACCTGAATGCATCAAGGTACTATATCCCTACCTAGCAATATTTAGTTCATCTTGTTTCTCTGCTAAAAAACAGGCAGAGTCAGAGTTTTGTATCATCAAAGCTATGATATTAGTAAATGAAGTTACTGCTTTTAGCTTATCAAAGAAGTTTTTTTCTAATGGCATATTCATACATGACAGAGCTTGGAATGGCTGGTGAAGTACATATGATATTAAGGTGGATCAGCATGTCACTACACATGATATGAAGGTGGAACAGCATCTCAGTAATTCTCTCATATTTTGGAGCTTATCAGTTTATCTTCTCATTCTTTTGCCGAAACTTATTCTTAGTCTCTTCTCAAAGTCGCGGGTAATAACTTCAAGATATTCTGTTGAAGTTTGATCAAGTGATGCTTACTTCATTATTTTGTCCTTGTAACAATAACAAATTCACACTTTATCCCTACTGTCCTTACTTAGGATACAAGGATGTAGAAAGAACTCAAAGTCACTACTGTACTCAGAAAATGTAGAAAGAACTTAAAGTCACTGTTGTATTCAGAAAGTATCAATTACTATAAACAATTGTTTAGTTGAAAAAGAAAATTTGGAGTTGAAGGATAAGACTGAATATCAAATGAGACAGAGTTTGTCAATGGCAAAGCCACACTTGATACCTTTAGGTATGAGATTTTAACTGTAACTTCCATACATGAAAGCTAGTATTTTACGAGCGTTGCCAACTAATTTATAATACCTCAACAGGTTAATTCTCACTCTCTTAGTTTTATTCTAAAATCACTACCTTACAAGTTACAACCATACCACAGTTCCAGGGACAGAAAAATCAGAAGTATATAGCTAAATGACTTGAATAGGGAAGTAATATATGAAAGAAATGGTTGGCCATTTCCAACACCTTGAGCAATTTGAAACCACTGGAGAAAGGAGTCCAATAAAAGTGTGGATATGCTTTTGATAACAAGAAAGATCTAACATGTGGATTTAAATAAGCATATGATGTGTATGCAAAGATATTCAAATGAAAATGAAGATAAGATTATGAACCCTTAAGAGGAAATTTTTCCTAATACCTTCTCACAACATGCAGGAGTGTTTGTTTTTTAGCTTCCTATAAGCAAAAGTGTGAAATTTATTTATTTTATCTCATATAGAAATGGGAAAAACGGGCTTGGACCTAACTTTGCTAGTTTGGGCTTCCCTTGTTTATGGAGCCAAATCTGGATTCCCATATATGGGTTGTTGATAAATAGTCCTCAGGAAAAACAAATTATTAAAGTTTCGTATGACTGAAGTTCGAATAAAAATAAGGCATAACAATAAATTTAAAAAGTTTGCAAGTTATCTACTTGTAATCCAGCATATAAGATTAACATTATGTCATTATATAGTCTAGAAATTGGTTACTTACCATTGAATGACTTTGGTATACAACTTTCCGAGCTCATACTCGAAAAGAAAATCATACTTTCTCCCGTTTTAAATTATTTGTCATATTTTTTTTTTCAAAATTCAAACTACATACATAAAGTATGCCATCATTTTAAGATATAATTTTCCCCCCAAAAAAATTATAGTAGTAATTTTCATGTAATTTCTTATTATCAAGCTTTTAATTTTAAAATATTAAATTAATCTATAATTCTTTTCCACAAAACGGCTAGAGCAACAAGCGAGACAGGGATTGAAACACGAGGTGGGGAGGTGTATATCGTACGAATCATGCTCCAACCTAGCTAATAGACTATGACAGATTAATCAAATTAAATGAATGCGGGAAAAATGAAATATGATAAGTATTTTAAATGAAGTATATTTTTTATGGGGACACTATTAAATATACTTAGTTTCTATCAATTTTTCAAGATAGATATACATATACATATACATATATATGATTTTTTTTTAAAAGTTAACAGGTGCACGGGCACCCCCACAATAGTATGTGAGTCCTCGGTCCGCCTTTGATGACAAGGATCTGAAGATTAATCAAATAAACTCTCGAAAATTAAAATATGACAAGTTTAAATGGAGTATATATTAGAAGAAGAAAAATGAGAAGTACAATTCTTTGCTACTAATTCAACACTTTTTTGAACCTAACAACAAGTGGTTCATCAATCAACCCAAGCCACTTCTTGCCATTCTCATTAAAAACACCAACATTCCCACACACTATCTTACAATTACTACTACAAACCCTAGGACAAAACACAATTTTATAACTCTCATTATTCCCATACCTTTCTATTTTAAACCAATTACTTATTGTCTCAATCCCCGGCCGGCCAATCATGCCACCACTCATAACATACCTCTTTCCCGTCCTCTCGTCCGCGCCACCGACCTTCCATGCCGTGGATTGAACAAAAATTGTGGAAGCAACAAACACAATGTTTAGATCAGTAGATAAATTTATGACTTGTTGGTTATTGTCAATTGGAATGAACCTTGTTGGAAGTCCATTTGATGATTCAATATTTTTTTGTATGACATAAAATGGACATGGCCTATTTTTAGCTTCTAGTGCTAGGACACCAACTCCTCCACTACTACTACTACTACTACTACTTCCATTTTGATTAATAGGTAAAATTGTGTATTTTAAGCCAATTTGTAGCTCATGACCATCAGTGTCTAACACTGATGTGGTGGTGGTAATTGGTGTTTTTGATGGTTGTTGGCTAGTTGTTAGATAAGATAATGAGAATAAAATTTGGAGTATGTGTAGTAGTTTTAGGTAGTTTGTAGTACTCATTGTGCCTTTCTTTGGATAATGTGAGTACTAAATGATCAACCATAGTTTATATAGACTATTTGAATACAATTACATATTGTAAGTAAAGTAATAAGTATTTTTTTTTTAATTTTTAAGTAAAGATCTCGTATTTGATTTCTGGATATAGAGTCGTCTTTTATATGGAATGATTTACCCTCAAAGCAAGACTTTTAACGTGTATTTGAATTAATTGAACTTCAAAACCGATTTTAAAAGAATCATAGTGTCTTTTTCTTTCTATTATTTTGTACAATTTCTACTTGTATAGGGACAAAAAAGTGACTTGGTTTCATGAAGAAAATGAAATAAAATGTCATCACCTTGATGCATGTGACATAATGGACGAAATGAATGCTTTCAACATGAAGAAAATGTTGGTGAGTTGTTTTTTAAGGTTTTTCTTTTTTCATTAGTAAGTTGCATGCATGTGGAATGTAAATATGTGTTTGATTTGATCATGCTATATAATCTATATATATTTACCCACTACACCAACTTGGTTGAGTAATGATGTAACCATGTTTCCTCTTATAAAAGTTTGTTATTGATTAATTGGTTGTGACTAATTAGTTGGGATTTCTTTAGATCTTTTGCATAAATGATACTTTACCATAGGTTTGATATACAAAGTATTTAGCGTTTACATCGAATCCAAAGCAAGGTTTCACTGTATATTAAGGAGATGATATGATTGATATGATGTTGATATTATAATTTAACTTAGTGATCTATAGATCATACAAAAACAACTTTATTGTTATTTTAAGGTTCTCATTCATTCTATATTTGAACGATAGAAAATTGAATATATATCATGGTTAAACAATAAAGTAACCAAGTACCTATTTAACAAGCAAGACATGATCAATTATTAGGGGTAAATTAATTCCTTTGAAGCACAAAAAGCTCATGCAAGTTGCAACCTATATGGTTTAGGTAGAAAAAGCAAAAAAGGTGGATTAAGTAACCAAAACCTTTAAAATTTTAACAAAATCCCCTAAAATTGAACAGTATTAAAGCAACACACTTTAAGACAATCATACCTCAAAATCTTATTCCTCAAATCAACTTAATTTCCCTTTTGAAATCCAAACAATTCAAATATATAACATTTGTTATAATCATGATAGCAAGAATCATATTTTGCTTTGCAATTTTATTAGCAATACTTTCAGTAATTCTCCTTGCAATATTCTCACCAATACCTAATCAAAACAAATCAAAAAATCCCCCTTGGATTGATTTATCCCTATATATTCAACAACCTCGAATCCCCTCTTCTAATTTTCCCTCTCAAAAAGCGCCAACAGACTTTGGAGCTTTAATTTTCCACCGCCTTCTAACAGAAGGCCCTGAAAACACGTCTCGTATAGTTGGAAAAGCGCAAGGTTTCATAATCCCAATTCAAGATTTTGCGAATTCCGCGTTTAATATTATTTATCTCACATTTAATTCAAAAGAATTTTGTGGGAGCCTTAGTGTTGAAGCTAAGAGTTTGACAAATGATAATAACAAGTTGAATGTTGTTGGTGGTACTGGCTACTTTGCCTTTGCTCGTGGTTTAGCTATTTTTGCACAAACAAAAGTGGAAAATATTAATTCTGATAATTTAGATGCTAATTATTATCAATTAAAGCTTCAATTGAAATACCCTAATAAATCCAAAATAAATCCAAGATGAATTATTAGCAACTTATTAAATTATCCTTTATTGGTTTTTTTATATTTTTATTTTTATTTACCTTTTTGCAACTCCTTAGATAGAAATATCTTATTAAAGCTTTGTAACTCATTTTTCAAAAATAGATTGAAATAAATGTAAGAATATCTCTTTAAGAAAAGAATCTGAAAAGAGCTAGAGTTAAAGAGTCTTGTTTGAATTATTTTAAAATTTACTACTTATAATTAAAGTTATGATTTTTAATTTATGTTATTTTCTTATGCTTAAAAAAATCTTTTTATTTTACCAAACACTTTAAAATAATTTAAAAACTATTTTAACTTTAAAATATTTGAAATAAGTCAACTACAACATACTTATAGTCAACAATTGTCCTATTTTCTTTTTTATTCTAAATATATGAATATAATTTTTGGAGGGATATTTTCTTCATCAGAGCAAGTCAATTCTATAAAGGAGAAAACAATAACACATGAAGGCAGCTACTTTTGCTCTGAATCGAATAGATCGAATTGATATAAA
>NC_028640.1:1890250-1940720 GCF_001406875.1 Solanum pennellii
TATATATATATATATATATATATATATATATATATATATTCACTGAGATTGCATCTCCGGAACAATTTTTACAGTATTGAAACAATTTCTTATTGTCTCTTGCCGAACATTTGTTGTTCAAACAAGAATTGGATAATTGATATCATCCAAAACATTGATCTTTGTTGGATCATTTTGTCCAATTCCATAGCCTTCTAAAATCCTACGATAAATTATGTTCGATAATACATCTTGAAAGATTTTATCATCACAACATCACAACGTTGAAATTAATAAGATACAATGATTTTGATGTATTTGTTGTACTTTATGTATGATTTTTTTTTATGTGAAATCGATAAATATGATACATAAATTAATAAGAGTACTATGATTTTGAGATAATCAAAATTAACTTCATCAAATCTCAAACTATTCATTAAAATAAATATTAATTTATCAATTAAATAATATCTCTATAAAATAATAAAATTTCACGATCTCACCTATATTAATTTATATATGTTTTACCTTATCTCACACAACTAATCTTAGTTTATTTAAATACATACATAATAGAAATTTACAATAATTTTCAACTTTCTGTCGTTTAGGATGATTTGATGGATATTAAACAAGCTTTATTAGCTTATATTCTTTCAATTCAACTTGGGCCTTTTGTGGAAATTTTTATTTATTGATTTTATCCAATTAAGAATTAGGCTGGTACTGTTGTAGTAAGGTTTGATAATTTGGAGCTAGAATTTGTTTGTGTTGAAAAAATCAACATTCATATGATAATATAACAATAGGGAAATTAGGTGAATAATTAAACACATACTAGCTAATTAGTTAACATAGTTATAAATTTAGCTAATTTACAATTCACAACCAACATTTAACATTAATTATGTAGGCTTCAATTCGAATTTATATAATTTATTACGTTTGTATAATTAATCACTAACAATTCTTTATTTAATTTGTATTTGTATATTATAACGATTTGCTTTGATTTTTCACTTTTGTTATTAGATGCGTTCAATCTTTTTTCTTAACCTTTTAAAAGTTTGTACAAAATTTAATTTTCACACTTTGTATAACGTAATTTGTGTAACTTATTAAGGTTCAGATGTTTATGTGTGTATAAATTCGTTATTTCATGTTTTGAACATATTTGCATAATTTTAGAATTTGTATTACTCTGAAACATAGATCAAAATTTCTACCGTTGTGCCCATATTTTGTATAAATTTGTAATTGTATGTAGTTATTTTAATTATATATTTCTATATTGTACTTATACAAAAAAAAGTCTACCGTAATAATTATTCTTATACAAATATGAACGAAAATAACCCAATTATACAAATACACGTGAATTATACAAACATTTGCAGATTAAACAAACGAGAGGCGAATTATACAAATGAATAAGCTATAGGTACAACTCGTAAATATATAAATTATAATTAATTAATCTATTTAAGTTATTATAGTGGCTATTTTGTGAAACTTTCCCTTTTTAACAATTAACAATTCCGTATGTGTATCCCTCAATATTATATTTGGCGTATATCACGTATATTCCACTATATATTTATTTATCTCTCGTCATTAGTGTGTCAATGACAATATACTTGTAATATACGCTGATATACGATACATATAAAGTCATATACGTATACTGAAGTGATGTCTATCATATATTTATGTGATGCATACTGATATACATGATATACACCTGAGATATGTACTTGTCACAAGTGCATTTTGGATTTGATTATTTTCTCCAAACTAATCCAAATCACCTCTAATCTTCCTCAAGTTATATATATAAATTCATCCATATACTTTCAATCAAGAAATTCAAATCAAAACAATGTTAAATAAAAAATGTTGATTTATTTTTGTTTCATAAATTCCACTTAACATTAATAGAAAATAAGGCTTGGTGAGCTAAGGCTAGGAATTTGGGAACTCATATCCTACACTTGTCTCCTTCAATTTGTATTTTGATATAACATTTATTACTTAACTAGAGTAAATTAGCACTTATTTTAGTCTCAATATTTTCTCGGTTTGATGTACATAGATCTTACTTCACGTTTTTTATGGGAAACTTATGTGACACATTAAAAAGAGACTTTTATTTATTCGAAATAATGATCGTTTTAAAAAATTATATAATATAATTAATAATAGGTTGTTTGTATATTAGATACACAAAGCGACATTTATTGTCCATGCAAATGTAATAAGGCAGAAATATTGTATATATACATTTGAAAATATTTTTTAATGGTACTATATAATGATTTTATTATTATTTTACATGTATGGATGCATAGTATTACTCTATAGAGATATTGTATATACATAAATATACTTTTTATTATGTGCACAAATACATTATATTGCAATATTATTATGCGCCTAAATATATATCATGTACATTGCTCAGGCCAACGTCCTGGTCCGCTTTATACTAAAAGATTGAGATTAGATTTGACTTTAACTATTATTGTTTTGTAAAAGCACAAACGATCACTTTACTTCATAATTAGAGGCGAATCTATAACTTTAAATAAAAATTTCTCTTTTTTTTCGATTTTCCCCTCAACATAGGTATATTTTAAGTTAGTAGTAAGAAATAACGCCTTTTTTTTCCCTTTAATTGGTAAATAGTTATTATCATTTAGTTTTAAATTTCCCTAATAAAATTTCAAAATATATAATACTTATAAGCCATCTGTCCATAGCATTCTTTTTTTCTCCAAAATTTGGTTTAACAATACATTAAATTGATTTTTTGAAGATTAGTTTGGAAACTTTGCAATATCCACATATAATTTTAATTTTAAATCTACTAATTGGTTTTGTTTTATCAAAATTTAAATATTGACTGTTCTTGTCTTATTAAAAGACAAATTAAAGTGGACTTCAATGTCACTCCATATCAGGTTAATTATATATATATATATATTCTAGGTTAATAAAACCATATATTATTACTAACTCCATTATGTAGTTTTACCATTAAAATAATTAATATCACATGCTGTTTTGTACTTCTAAAACCAAAAAAAAAAAAACTTCATAAAAGTAGAAAACTAATCAAACAACACTAAACCCTAGTCCCAGAAATTCAGAATTTTTTTTCTTTATGTACTCTTTTTGTCTGCCACTTCCAAATGAGAAGAATAAGTATGAACACAACATTTTTATAAACTTGTAATAGCACATGGAAGGTATGGAGGTCTAATTAAGTTACAATTAAAATAAAATAAAAGAAAGATAAGTTTTAACGATAAGAACTATAAAATATCAGTGCACAAAATATCTTGTGTTAATTAGGGTTAAGGACGTTAGGGAAAGAGACACACTCTAAGAGATGTGTTATAGACAATCTTTTTTAGTACAAGTAAGTACTAACGATTGTTTTCATAATTCCAGTTCCTGACCTATAGATCACACAGATACAATTTTATCATTATTTACGACTCTTATTCTTTACCACTTACCAGTTACATCTATGCCAAATATTTCATTCTAAAAGATTAATGTAGTAAAAATAATTTAACCATTTAACCTGATATGTTTTTACTTTTAGTACTTAAAATATGATATTTTATTTAAAACTTTTTACCTTATAACATCCTACCCTTTATAACATGACAAGTTGAGACCTTTCATGAAAAAGGATACCTAGAGGCTAGAACTATTACATATATGGAGTATATATATAATAATATAATCATGCGATAAGTATTTTTCTATAATGTTTTAAGTACGTGATTATATGCATTAGCTAAAAATCTCAGTAATTGAGCTTATCATTTTGAAATAATAATTTAATTTGATGTTGTTCAAGAAGAATGACGAATGTATCTGTTTTAATATGAAAAATCCTGGAACTTCATGAAAAAAATGGTGTTAATCTTGTATAATGTATGAATATGATCGTTATGAATGGACTCATAAAATTATGGATTAAATAAGATCGATAAGTCATATTCCAAAAAATTCAAAAAATAATACACTCAAAAATTAAAATAATGTTGAATTTTGGGTTCTTAGATTCTGAATCTCTAAAATAGTAGTGAATATAGCAAATGGACTGCTATAATAAAAGTAGATGTATAATAACTATTGGTTTTTCTAAAGATTTTAAAAAAAAAACTAGTACTATGAATACATATACATGATATAATCTAAAAAAGATGTTAGGACCGGAAATAAGCAAGTGTAAATGCAGAAGATAGCAAAGCAAACCTCAAAAGACCACGAGTAAGAAGACAACGAGAAATATACAAAAAGACACAGAGATTTAACGTGGTTCGGTCAATCGACCTACGCCCACAAAGGAGATGAGCAATCCACTATAAATATGAGAGTACAAAATACAGAGGGAAACAACCTCAACCAAATTCACTCAGAATACATGGGAGGTTCACACAAGTGATAACGTATCAAGCTTGTGACCCACAATTTCTCCACCTAACCAAAACTCTCAAAGCCATAAAGACTACATTGTGAATGCTGATTAAGTTAGAAGGAACATTCATCTATTTATAGAGTCCTAAACCTTTTTCTACCAGAAAAAGGATTAGTTAATCAAAAACCTTTTCCTAAAAGAAAAATCTATTTATGATAAGAAATCAGGGAAAATAAAACCTAACAAAAGAAACATGAAAAATTTATTATATTGGATTACATAAGTTCACCTTCAATATTTAGATCAATAAATTCCAATAAAGAAACTATCAACAATTTATTATATTGGGTTACATTCATTCACATCCAATAATTAGACCAAATCAACACATGGATCTCATATATATTTGAATCTAAAAATCTTTTTTTTTTGTTTAAAGTTATATTATTGTTCCAAAAAAAGAAACTAATGAACAATACACACTTTGTTTGAATTAATACACCCTAGATATTTTGATCAAATCACACATGCATATCATATATTTGAATCTAAAGTTCCTTTTCTTTTTATTTAACCTAAGATAATTTTATATTAATGTGTTTACACCTTTGTGCTGACAAAATGAGAATCATATGACAAATTCATACAAGGAACTATGGCAAAAATAATATTTTAACTAAAAGGTAGAATTTTTCTAATTATAATATTGATATTATCAAACAAATTTAATAATGTATATAGAATATTAAGCCTGTCAAGACCCCATTTTTTATGCTATTCAACCACTAAAATATGTTATTACTCAGACAAAAAGGTGGGGATCACAAACCGACCAACCCAACTAAAACCCAAAATTGTGGACTATTTTTTTTTCAAAATGATTGTCATTCAATATTATAATTGAATACTTTTTTGTATAATAGATTGACATTATTGTTATCATATGTTCATGTACATCCCAACTAGAAACCATACTTTAAAATATAAAATAAAATTGCAAGATCAATATTCACCATCACTATTTGTGGTCAATTTTCATACGTTAATATAGTAATAGATCTTTTCATAAGTTTTTTTTTTAATCGATGAGTCTCTGTTTTACTAGTAAAATACTAGTAATAACGTTTATTTTTAACGTATAGGAGCTCTTCTAGGAACACCTTTCCTTTTGTGCAAATTCTTCTTTGGTTTCAAAGGTGAAATGCACCATGTTTGAATTACCTCCGATGACTCATTCAAAGAGATACAAGATTCATTTTCATTCGAGTGATCAAATTTCGAAATTTGATTGGAGATATAGTTCTTCTGACGTCCTTTGCAAATATTTGCATCGATGGATACCTAGAATAAAATTATTGAATTTCGTTAATAAAGATGAAAAATTAAAATTAAATAATTAAAAAATGTGGTGAAGTGGAGATAATTTACTTTGCAAGCAATGGAGCAAAATCGATTTGGTAAATCTTGAAGGTGTCTCCCACAAGCTTCACAAGTTACACTCCCCTTTAATTTTGAAGTTTTGCTATCTTTAGATTGAGGACGTGGATTTAGATGTATAGCTTTTTCACCATTAATCTTGTAAGTCTGCAAAATCAAATCATTTTGTGATAATTTATTGCTAAATAAAATTAGTGAAAGATTCTTATGTACACTATAATAATAACAATAATAACAATAATAATAATATTATGTTTAGCTATTAAATTTATAGCTCATAAATTCTTATATAGGAGAAAGAAATTTGCAATCGCTACTCTTTGGGTGCGCACAGACAAATATATATATATACCATCTATTCATTATGATATTTGTATTATTAAGTCGAACATAATTAATGTACGAACTAACCACTTCCTAACAATATATATGAACCATGAAACATTATTGTTTTGATATTTAAGTTATATTTACTAATACGGTCTGATTTAGGTCCAAGAGTAACCAATTCTTTTATTATATATTATCATATAACGTTTATAAATTTGTGGGTAGGAATCAATATTTAATTCATCTTATTATATAAGATGTAAAAGATTTTTGAAAGTTGATAAAAGGAAAAAGGATCAGAAATATATCCAAATTTTGATCGAATTTATTATTACGATACCAAACTTTGAAGAAAACTTTTTATTTCTGGACTATTTAATAGTTTAGTATAGTAATGTATTCACACAAACATATATATACCTTTAAAATACACTATTAAATAGTTCAGGAGATAAAAAACACACTAATATTTCAGAAGGATAACCATAAAGTCTTGACATCGTAACAGCAATTTCAACCAAAATTGAAGTATGTTTCAGACCCTTTTCCCTTGATAAAATGTTATTCATTTGTCACAAAAAACAATTTTTCGGTTCTTGTTTTGTATAATTTTAGAAAAAGATAATAAGCTTTAAGTAGTATATTTCAAAGTTATATAAAAATATCAAATAAAGTTCTATTGTATTTAATTGAAAAACATAAAAGTTTGAAAAGAAAATTTAACTACATTCCTACATTCCTAAATGTAGTAACTATATACAAGAAAATAATGAAATTTTCTAAATATGAATTATAACTTTGCAATCATATAGTATAATTTTCTAGTTTGAAGGATTAAAATCAATTATCATTTGAGATATTAAAATAAATACTTGATAGAACTAAAGGATGAAATGCACTACTATGTTACTATACAAGACCACTATAAACTTTATATATTAAAAAGAATTGAAAAGATATTTAACTTTATATAATATTTTTTATTTATAACAAATATTATTTTATATTTTTGATGAGCCAACTAGTTAAATTTCTATCTCTCTTTAATTAGTACATATACTACATTGGTACATTTGGATGAATTAACACTTAAAAATGTTAACTATATAGCTTAAAAATGAAATTTTTGAAGAAAAGAAAATATATGAATAAAATCGATTTAAAATATTGATAATATCTTTAAGATTTGTTTTTTCACCATGGAACATTATGGGCTAATTTTGAATATGTGATCTAAGCTAATTACCATTTTAAACCAATCAATATCACTATCTATAATAAGAATTTACATGTAATTATTCTACATGTAAGTTAAGTAACATTTTAAATCATCAATCAATATGTATCATAGAAATTTACCTTAATAATAATTACTATTATTTAATAAGACTTGATTCTACCAAAAAATATTAAACTATAATATGTAATATAAAGGTAATTGACATTTTAAATCATCATCAATATTTATCTTATAAATAAATTTAAAACATGATTGCTTCTTTTTAGAGGGTTAGTGGGTATAGAACTCAAACTCATTTTTCACACACACACAAAAACCAAAAATTAAAAATTACATGAATTGACAAATTAATTGATTAATGTGACTAATATTTTTTAAAATTGAATTAGATCAACTTCAAAAATGTATTATAAATTGTACTAATCAAAATTTACGTAATTTGAATCTCAAACGAGCAAAAATCGATGAATTAAAAAAAAAACATACCTGAATTTCCGCACAATTTAGATGTTTCTGAATCTCATGAAGTCTAACAACATCATGATAAACGTATTTGCAGATTTGAAGCCATTCATGGAAGCAATGCGACGAAGAAGATACACAATGCTTACAGAAACAGAGATTACAATCAATACAAAACATATTCTTCTCATTTCTTCTCAATTCTCTGTGATATCCACACGATTCGAAAAACTTAATACTAAGCAAATTCTCAATCCAATCTACTTTACTCATCACTCGAATTTCACCTCCGATTAGCTTCACAAAAAACAACAACAATCGCATCATTGAATTTGAAAATTTAAGATCTGATTACAGTTTAAAATCTAAAACAATAACGAATATCATCAAATTAAAAACATATATATATGAAAATTTAATTTGTATACTAACCATTTTTTGTGGAGTTTTTTTTTTTTTAGTGAAATGGAAGAAAAAGAGGAATTTATTATTTTGAGTAGAAGTGGAAAACAGAGTTTTTCTTTTTTTTTCTCTTTATAAAAAGCAATGGGAAAGTGAAGGAATGATAGCCGTCTGATCATTTAAATAGGGGCCCACGTCAGGCGTAGTTGTTAGGTTTCAACTGTTGATTTTTCCCGCCAATTTCGGCCAATGCTTTCGGAGTTATGGAGGCGGCCGTCTTTGGCTTTTGAAATTTATGTTAATGTTAATATATACATAAAAATAATAAAATTTTATTTTTGTAGGGAGATTATGTACTTAAAAAAAAGTAATTTAAAAAAGGCAAAGTAATATTTGGGGATAAATATAAAGAGTCATGGTTGCGATCAGAGGTGTTCACGGTTTGGATAAAAATAATTTTAAATAAAAAAATCAAATTAAATTTATAAAAAAAATCAAATTAAATTGGATTTGGTTTGGTTCGATTTTAAATTTTTGAAAACTAATATTATTTGATTTGGTTATGGTTTTATTCGAAAAAATTAAAGAAATAACTGAATTGAACCAAACTGATGAATTATATACACATATTTTATTAATATACATACTTAATATATTATTTTTATAAACAATTTTAAAGATCTTATATATATTTTCATTATAATTTTTTAATTTACTTATTGAAAGCAAAAATATTCAAGATGAAAACATTTATTTTATTGATTTCATGTATAAGAGTGTCTATGAGAATTCTTTGTGGGATTGAAAATGTTAACGTCTATTTCTTCTAAGACAATATAGTGAATTTAAAGCTTTAATCAGAATAATTTCAGTGATCAAAAGTTCAATAATTTATGTCATTCTAACTATTTTTTTTTTGTTTTGAATGGATTGTTATCACTTTCTTCACAATTTGAATTAATTTGTTCTTTTATTTTTGTATATGGTTAATAACCGAACCAAACCGAAACTGATAAATATATATTATAGTTAGTTTGGTTATGATAATTTTAAAACCGATTAAGTTAGTTTGATTTTGATTTTAACCAATAATCGATCCGAACCGACCCGTAAACACCTCAATTGCAAATTTGAATATTATGGGTTAAGATTTGAAATTTTATGATTATTTGTTGATTTATTGGGTTTAATTTTTTTTTTGTTACATATATTTAATATACTAAAAATATGTTTAGTGTAATTCTATACATAAATGGCTTGAGGGCGAAATTAATACAAGTATTTATTTTTAGACATCTACATTATTGAGGCTCAAAAAAGAAATTAATGGTGAATTTTGTGATATATTCTTTACACTTAATATGATATTGAAGATTGTTATGAAAAAAAAGGTCCAAAACTTATATTAAAAAGAAAAGAAATATTCAAGAACTTTAAAATAAATAACTTAAATTTTGTATTAAAATAGAGTTTCTAAAACAACATCCAAGGTAATATATCTTAAATATGTTGCTGATATGTTTATTATCTAGAAGTAATGCTTAGTTTTATAAATAACAATATTACTATGCGAAGTTAATTTATGTTTTCATCTCATTTGAAAATTATTATACTACAACAATAAGTATGCATAAATAAAATAAAAACAATTCTAGCTTATTTGATTAGATATGTTTGTTTATACTTGGTGATATACACTAAAATTCAATAAAATCATTTGATCATCTATATATTAAATTAAACATGACTATTAGTATTTCACGAAGAAGAATGCTATGTAATTGAATGAAATTGTAGAAACTTCTAGAATTGACGAATTGAATTAGCGGTGTATACTATTTAAAAGGAATGGAAGAAAATTTTGGAATTTCTACTATGTTTCATGTATAGAATTTAAAAAATAAATAATCCAAACATACCACTAACTTGAGCTGTCAAAAAGGGCCGGCCCAAGCCTCGCAGACCAAGCAATTTGAAGGCTTAGGGCGGGCTAACCCTTTATTCGGAAGGGTCTGAATATGCTCAACCCAACCAAACTCTTGAAAGGCCGAGGGCTGGGGCGGGCTAGCCCTTCTTTATTTTTATTTTTTTCTTTTCAAATTTATAGTTTTATAAGAAAATGAGAAGATTTCGAATCAAATATGATTAACAACTGTGTTATTTTAATGACACCAGCAAAAAGTCTAGTGTAATTAACATATATTTCACATACTAGATACGCGAGTGAGATAAGTAAGTGATAAGCAAGAGTTGAGGAAGGCGAGGGATGCGAGATTCTGTCTATGCATTCTAGATATATGTGAATCTACTTTGATAGAGTGTATCTAAAACATATTCACCTAATTTTGAGTCCATATATTCGGAGATATATGTATATGGATGTACCAAAATCTGATAAGATTCGTAATATTACAACATAGTGTGTATTTAAGTAATTAAATTATATACTAGTTAGATTATTATAAGTTATCCTAATAAAAAAAATTGTCCCATGGGCCGACCCTAACCCGGCCTCGATAAAGCCTCAAAGACTTTTATGGACCGGGCTTATAAGCCCTAGGTTTAAAAGGGCTTGAAAAATCTTATCCCAACTCTATCCCAATAACGAATTAAATTGAGCCGACCCCATGGGCTCATTTTGACGGCTCTACCGCTAATACTCCAACCATTTCTTGCAATTTTTAGGAGTTAATATCCTTGTATTTATATACTATAGGTTTTTTGTACTATAGTTTTTTCTTTCATAGTACACTTGTTGGGTATGTATGTATTGATTTTTTATTATTAATATAAAATCTTGTCTTTATATATATATATATTATTTTAATTATTTTATCTCTTTACCTTTTTCTGTTAATTAGGAATAACTTTTCTAAAACCAATTTTTAACACTTCTTTTTTAATGCAAAAATAGTTTTATCACACCAGGTGTTTATATCAAATTAATGCAATTTTCATTATTACGTGATTTGATGAAGTAAAATAAACTATAAATTTAAACACATAATTTGATATAAACGTCCGGTGTGATAAAACTAAGGCATATATTAACTTAACGTAAACATCTGATACGGATAAATTTTATTACCCTTTTACAATCCCTAAGGCAAATAACGGAAAACATAAAATAAAGACATGGTGTCTCAACCATTTAACAGGAAACTAAAAATATTAAGATATTTATAATCAAAATTAACATTTCAATTCAAACACATAATTACTTATTTATAAATTAATTTCAAACTTTTATCAGTTATCATAGATATACTTATCAGCTATGTTTAATCAATTAAGCCAAACATGTTATTGTTTTATTAGGAAGCTAAAGCTTGAAAAAATTACCTTATTATGAAATGAAATATTGACAAAATAGTTTCGTTAATGTTTCAATATTGACTTCTTTTAATCATTTGACTTAATTTTGCATGCACTTTACAACTTGTGCTACACGGATTTTCTGTTTCAAGACAATTTACAACTTGTGTTACCCAATTAGTTCTCTCTCCGTTCGAAAATATTTGTCATGTTATGCTTATTAAAGGTCAATTTAACTAATTTTTAAAGGTAAATTAGATCATATTAATTCGATATTTTAAAACAAAAAAATTAGATAACAATATTTTGCATATTACTAATTACTATGATGAAAAAATGCATCTTAAAATGTTAGTCAAAATTTTTATAGTTTGATTCTAAAAATAGAAACCATGACAAACAATACCGGACGGAGAGAGTAATTAGCCCGTTAGTAATTATTAGTCAAACTGATTTAACATTTCAATTAAGCTAATTATTACTTTTTGAAGAAAAATTACATATGTCAAATGTCTAATAGTACGTAAATAGATTCGAAAAAACACAGGGCATTTATAATTAATAATAATAAGGTTAATAGTACTTTTGGTACCTCCTTCGTTATAGGTAAATTTCTATTTTGATTCTTTTGTTATTTAGCTAATCATATTTAATCTTTAATTAATTGAAAATTGAAATAAATACTATTGATCCCTTTTCTAGTAGTATATGTTCACAAATTTATTATGATTATCAATTATTCTACTCATTAATTACTCATGTGCTATGATAAATTTATGTTATTAATTCTTTTTTGAAGGTAATATTATTCTAAAAATAATACTAGCACAAATATAACCACACATTTCAATTAATTATTAAATGCGCTTAGTCGAATATCGAGGGACTAAAATTGCTATTATCCCTTAATAATAATATCATCATAGGAATCTTTATTTTTACTACAAAATAAATAAAGCATGCTCATTTTCCGCGGTACAAATAGTACAATTCATTATGGTAGTGAATTTTAAAAAATAAATTAGAAATTAATTAATATTTATTATCCTTTAAACATTTTATTTTATTTTATATAAAATCCAGCAAAGCAAATCTAGGTAAATGATTATTTTCACCCAAGAAAAGGGGAATGATTTTTGGCAATAACAGCTAATTTTCATGATTAGCATTTGTTATGATTTTCTTGATTAGATTTGATGGGATTTTGGCCCCTTTTTCTCTCTACATTTTATTTTTTGTTGCTTTTTCTTGTTAATAAAAAGTGGGGAATCTTGGTTACACAAAGTGACGAAATTTTCATCAAATGCTTTTTTGAGTAATTATTAGTGTTTATAAAAATAAAATAAAACGATCAATTTTATACCTTTAATGGTTTGAAAAATGATCCATATGTCGTACGAACTTTTTCATCATGCTAAATAAAAAAAATTGGTTTTGTCTTTAATTTTACAGAGATTTCAATGACAAGAATCAATTTTTTTTAAAGCCAGTAGTATCCGAGTCAACTTTTACTCAGCTCGACTAATTCCACGAAATACTTGTTTAGGCTGCCACCTCCCACCTATAACAAGTATCGATAGAAAGAATCACCTAGTATATTTTATTTCAACCACTTCATTGACCACTAGGTCACACCCTTCGAGTATACCACTCTTGGATGCACCAGAAACATTTTATAAATACAAGATTATAAGTCTTCTTTTCTTTAAGGTATATACATATATATGTATACTAAGTTTTTTTCAAAGTTAGTGAATGCATATGCATCCGAATCCACTACGCGGGTCCTCCTCTGGTCTCGAGAGGGTGAAACGTACGAAAACCTTACACTGTAAATTCCTTGGACGAAAAAAAACAGCAACATTGTTCTTTTATAACTAAGGTATTACATAAATTGCTTGAGCCTTCAAGGAAATCATTAAGCCAAGCTCAAAATAAAAAAATACATATCATCAAATAACAATGCTTTCAATTTTGTGAAAGGGTGAACTTAGTTATTACAAAGTAAATCACCTAAAGCAAAGAAGAATCCCCCTTCTTTCTCTAAATAAACCAAAACATAAGATAACAATATCAAATGTTGGTTTAGCAGAACTTCTAGTCCTTCATTTACATATCAAAAGTAGACTACCTCATAGCATCTTAGAAGACGTAATTGTCATCATAAGACGAACCAAACGTGAGTTCATAAACAAGTGACCTGAGGATTGAGAGTCTGATAAAACGTACATTGAAGTAACTAATGAGAGTTCAGGATCCAAAAAGTGGAGGATCTATCATCTGTGAGTAGTAAGCAACTGAACCTTCTCTTTGTGGTGCCGTTTCCAGTATTGCTCTCGACTGTTTTTCTAGTACTACTGCAACCATGTAAAGGGAAAAAAAAGATAAGAATCAATGTATGAATGATCTAAAAGCTTGTTTATGAGGAACGTAGGCTTGAAGCTTATATCATATTTCAAGTCCATAACAAAGACGATGTTGATTTATGATGGACATTATATCTTGTGGAACTATATGCTAATGATAAGAAACCTAAAGTGTTGAGGTCAGACCTTTCTAAATTGAGACTTTGGAGCAACCATTTGCTTATATAGGGCAAACCAGTAAAACGGATAACCCGATTTGAGCATTAAAAAGTCTAGTTAATGAATTCAAGAGGAAATATCACCACATGCTGCAAACTGAACAAAATCTCAAACTGCTTCAAGAGTAAAATACCATATCATCTATGACTATTCCCAGTATTTCAAGAATATTACCTCTATATGTGTATAGCCCATATGCAATCATTGCCTTATTCCCAGAGATTTAAATGTGTGTATATATATATATATATATATATATTAGTCAAAATGTAGAATTTAAATGTCGAGCAGAAACAAAAGCAGCAGTAATATGCTGACTAATTATTATAATCAAAATATCAAATCGTTCAGTAAAGGCGATCTGAATAGATTAGAAAAGAAACATCTTTGGACTACTTAAAAACATTTTTAAAAAAAAATTAATCAGGAAAAACATGTTTGGCCTTAATTACGATTTTGTAAAGGAAATGCAGATATCATATAAGCAACTGATTTTGGTAGTAACCCATTAAATTAATTTTCACAGTGAAAATTAAAACTTTACAATTCCAAAAGGGCACAGAAGGAAAGAACTTAAGCCCGCTACTGATCATTCCGTGTTATTTTCATGGTTGATTGCAATAAATTACTGTAATGTGTTCGAGTAATCTTGCATCTATGCTTGAATCTTTTCCTTGTTGCAAATTATATTTTCTTGAGAAGATATAATTAAACAATACAAGGCTTGAATATATTTTATATGTATATTTTCCCTCGGTTTAGTGGCATGTTTGGCTTCTTTATTCAGCAAGTAGAAGAAACTCCTAACTTTGTAGGGTGATAAGTGAAAAAGCACAGTGGGAGTTTCCCCCTTTCCTGGCTGAGGCTTTAACCGTGCAACTGCCCATTAAGTTTCATGATGTATGTTGGAGAAGAAACGATACCGTTTAAGATTAACTTTCTATGGTGAAAGGGAAATGAGATGTCTGTACAGTTGTTGCTACCACTGCTTTTGCTGCTCTAAGTTATTTGTTACTTCCTTTGTATGAAAAATGACATTCTTACTTCCTGTTTCACTTTGAATCTAACTGTTTTTTCTCTTTTGGTTGAATGTTATCGATTATGTGTATGTATAGACACATATTGAAGCCAAATGTGTTTTTCCATTAAATTTCACTCAAGGTTTTATGGTTTCCCAACTAGGGAAATGTGACTTACTCGGCCACTAGACACATGAGTATTTCCCAACTAGACATGATTACAAAACCGAAGTCCAAGACTGTTTAGAAGGAATATGGTTTCCATATTGTCCCACATAAACTCATATAATTACAGTTTTTTACTTCAATAAATCCACGCTTCAGTTGTGCTTTGTGCATTACGCTCCAGCAGGTAAATGTAGCTTTTTGCAATTGACAACACAAGTAGAAAAAATCAAGCATGAGTTCAAAGACATATAGGAGTTATCATTTATGTACAGTTTAGACAGGCCACTGAGAGAATCATCAAATGTACCAATAAGTTCTTATTAGCATTTCCTGTCCTTAAAGGATACAAAACGTTCCTTTCATAAAACAGTCACCACTTTTCATGTCAATATCATGACAAATGTTATCGCAGATCAGAGGTGCCTTAAACGCATGAATTTATTAAACCATCAATAGGTATTGAAGATATTTCATTCATATTGATACTTCATTCAAAAGGAAATCACAAAAATGCACACATAAGAGTACAACAAAATCAGCACCCAAGGGAGTGGACTATAGCCTAGTGTTCAATAAAGTGTGTTGAGAACCATGACGTCTCATGTAGCAAAAACACTATGTGAGTTCAACAAGTATCACATGGAATTAGTCGAGGTAAGCATAAGTTGACCCATACACCAAAGTTACATAAAAAAACAGCTTCCTTTTTACTCATCTCAAACAAAAAGTTATACAAGTCATATTCCAGAATCAAAAGATTAAGATCAGAGTATCCGAATTCAATCTTACAAGTAGTTACCGGGTTCATTGATTATCTGCCAGCTCCTGTTGATCTGTGCCTTCATTTTTTAGGTTCCCAAACTTGTCCTTGAAAGAATCTTGCCTCTGCAACCACATCATATGCCCCTGCCCAACAAATTACACAAATTGGAGGAAGATACTACAAGGTGGAGGAATCGATACCTCGCCAACAAGGTGAAAATTTAAATAGTCAATCAACCGAGCTACTAAGATTTATTTACCAAAGCATACTTGAAAATTGAAATTACCTGGAGACCAGCAGCCCAGACAATGAGGAATGAAGCGAACCAGAGTTTCTTGTCCTTGAGAAGTTCCTTCACTACAAATTTTCTCTTCTCCATTGATGAGTACCTCAAAACCCCTTGTTACTAAAAACACTGTAATTTGCATATTGAAAAATTGAATTCGGGTTATATTTCTCAAACGGGTTAAATTTTATGTAAATTATACTTCACTCCCACAAGTTTTATATTGTACTACTAGTCTCGCGCTTCATACATATGTATCTTTAAATATAGATTAATGTGTATAAAAATTTAAAAGAAATAACGAATGGTTAATCATGATCAAGGTATTACGAGTGCAATGGTAAGATGGCGCCTCCTATTTTATGATCACTAAGCACAATAATCAAACTAGCCTTCCTATTGATTGCAATTGTGAAAGATTCAATACAACGTTCATACCACAATAAAAACTCATCACAACCTCCTTGAATCTTAGTTAAAATCATCCAAACAAGTTCTAAGTAATAATAATGACTTGAAAAAATATTCAAAACATAATTTGTTACGTCAATACCAGAGGGAGCGAAATGTCATACAATATCACTAGGACAATAGCCATTTTTCAACAACATAAATTTCATTCATGTTCAACATAAACTTCTATAAGTAAAAAAAATACAAAGTTATATCCAAAAGAATATTCATAACTTATTATTCCTTGTTCAATTTTGTACATTTAACATATGAAAAATGAATGTATACACCTAATTTCAACTAAACTAAATGTTCAGAATGGCCTCTTTAGGTTCTTCAAATCCAAAGAATCAATACACTCTACCTCACCTCTATGTAAATTCAACAATTTCAACAACTCACTTGCTTTCTCCTTAGTATTTTCACCACAACCAACTTGTATTAGTAACAATAGCTTTTGAAATGCACCAACTTGAAGTGCTTCATTAATAAGCACAACATTATCATTCTTCCCAATAAATAACTTCCATAATATTGAAACTGAAAATTCAGTAGCTAAATCTGAAACTCTCAATAATTTCTTGATCAAAACAGGAATAGTTAAGGCATAATTATTAGCCCTTTTTCTCCCTTCTTGTGAGTTGCAAAGTCTAGCCAAAATTCCCAATACTTTTTCACATATGCTCTTTTCACAATCCACAAGTGTCTCTATAAGCAATTCCACTAACCCCAAATCAACAAATTTTGATCTTGCTTTGTCATTTGACAATTGTGATGAATTAACCATATGGTAAATTGTTAATAAAGAAGCTTTTGTAGTTGTAGGACAAATTGGCTCTTTTATTAACTTCACTAATGATTCTAAACCTCCATCAATCTTTAGTAACTCTTCAACTCTCCATATTTCTTCCATTCTCATGATTTCTTTAAGCAAAAACACTGAATTTCTCCGGCTCGATAAACTTCCACATTTCAAGAACCAAATCATGCAATTTAAAGATGATTTTGATCCAAGAATTGACTTGGACTCACTATCTAGAGGCAATAATATTGTCAAAGTTGATAAAATTTCTTCCATTGTTTCAACTTCATAAACGGATGATTTCTCCGTAAAACAATCAAGTGTAGATGATAACATCTTCCCTGCACCATTTGCAACAAAACAACGTTTATTCCTTGTACTTTCCTTTATCATATTCCTCATTTTCATTACTAGTTCGCGACTAGACTCTGAGCCTTGCTCCAATTTGGAGCAAGAATCGATCTTTCTAAGAATCCCCGTTACCTCTGATGAGGTAACGGGGATTCTTGGAGTTGGGATCCTCTCGATCCCATATTCTTTATTCGCAACACACCATTCTTGGATCATTTTCCTCATGGTGTGATTAGGAATTGGCTCAAGTGTGTTCAACACTTTTTTAGTGATGGGACATGTTTGATTTCCATTTTCGATCCATGTCTCGATACTCACACGATCGTACGTGATCCCCGTCGACAACGTCACAGGATCACTCATCAAATCTAATGATATTGGACACTTGAAATGGCTAGGAACCATTAACAACTCCATCGTTTTTTCTTCAATTTGTTTCTTTGTGTTACTCCTCTTTGATGCTCTTTTCTTCCTCCATGTTGAAATCATTGTTTTTTTTATGTTACAAACAACAAAAAGAAACAAAAGAAATTGGAAAAAATGAGTTTTGTTATATGATTTTATTCTTTGCAAGTTATTGAAATTAATGAGATTTTGGTAAGTTTGTAGGGAGTTAATGTGTATATATATGTGAGTTTATTGATGTCACGCGGTTCAACTTTCAATATTTAATATAATTGAATTGTATAGTACTTTCAACTATGTATTATAATTTTAATAATAAAATATTTGATGAAACGTGTGAGCTAAATTGAATATTGACTAAGAAAAATTGTGAAGTGTTGAATAGGAATGGGGCAAAAAAGGGGTGCTAATATAAGAAGATTTGTTTAGACTAGATTTTTATTTTAATTTTTTTTTTTTTGACTAAAGATGTTAGGTTGAAAAAATAAAAAATAAAATAATTTAAAGGTTGGCTTAATTTTGACAGGAGAAAATAGACAAGACAAAAAAAAATGGTCGGTGGACTAACCTTACTCATTTGATTTTATTATAGTGTATATTATAATTTTTATAATTAAAAAATTACTTTATGTGATACTTAAAGCAAAGTTGGGTAATTTGTTTATTATAGAAAGTTAATAGTTTAGCAATTTTTGTGATATTTATATATAAAAAAACAAATGAGTCATCTTTTATTATGAAAATAATTTAATTACTTTAGTGCATTTTTTTTTGGCAACTTTCACATATAGCAAATAAAAAATTCATATTTGTATGTTATAGCAAAGTTTGCATAATTATGCTCCATAGCAAACATAGAAACTGTATAATTCGCTATACATATACAGTTGAAGCAAATTGTATAAAACGAAGTGTATAAAACAAGAAAGAGAAAGACACTTAGGCAGAGAACTGTATAAAAACGAATTGTATTATTATAAGTGTATAAAACGATTATATACAATTTGAATTTGTATAAAATGAGAAAGAGAGAAAGACAAAAGAGACTTGACAAGGAATATACAATTGAATCGAATTGTATAAAACGAGAAAGAGAGAAATTAGATACAATTTGAAAATTGTATAAAACAAGAAAGAGAGAAAGGCAAAAGAAACTGGCAAGGGAGTATTTTTATTGTATAATTATAAGTGTATAGGAGGAAAATATATGTACTTGCATGTGTCTATACAATTTTCTCACACTTTATACAAACAGAAACACAATTTATACATTTCGCTTCTGTTTGTATAAGTGAGAAAGGCGAGGGTGGCGAGCGAGACTTGGGAGAGTGGCGAGCGAGATCTGAAAGAGGGGAGAGAGGGGAACAAAAATATATGTATTTATACAATTTTCTCTGCTTTATATAATTAGAAACAATTTTTCTGCACTTGTGTTTGTATAAAAAGTGAGGAAGCGAGCGAGAGATAGGAGGAGAGTGGCGAGCGAGATATTTGGGAGAGAGACGCCTGACAATTTTTTGCAAACGTTTGCTATGGAGCACAATTAAATCAAACTCTAGCTTACTCCATTTATTTTAAGTTATTAATTTGCTATTATATACAATTTCCCCCTTTTTTTTTTATGAATTACTCCATGTATGAGGATAATAGGTTATATAAATATAACCTATTTTTTTATATATAAAAGAACTAAGAAACACACAATATTTAATTATAAAGGGTAGTATATTGAGTCGTGTATCACAAAAATCAAAACAATTTTTTTTTTAATAATCGTGAGACTAAAAATCTTTTTCCAACTGTCCAATGTAAAAAATGTCAATATTTTTTAAAATAAAATATAAGAAAAGTGCTACATAAATGAAACATATGGAAAAAAAAAGTTATATATTAAAAAAAATAGAATTCAAAGGAAAATAACTTGTATACGCTTCTTTGTTTTGGTCTACACGGACTCGTTTTACACGTAAAATTTGCAGCAAACCTAACGCGCAAGCTATGAAGTATTAAGGTCAAAGATATTATTCCCTCCATAATCAGTATTAATTTATGTGATATAATTTGATTTGACGTAAAATAATTTTTAAAAAAAATTTGTAAATTGTACATTTTTATTTTTATAAACATGGAAAAGATATGAAAGCTATTACTTTTTTCAATGTTACCGAAAGAGCAAATCATGTTAATAAATAAGATATATTCAAATGTCCTAATGTATTATATGAATAAGTAGTTGTTTTGATGTTACTTTTATGAATACATGTTTAAGATAGCCAATTTTCAAATACACGAAATATATAGATTCAGTAGTCAACAATAATAGTAACTAATTATTCTTTAATATATGCTACTTTCATATAGTGCAAACAATCTTATTTCATACTGATTACTGAGCATGAGTATGTTTTCTTAAAAATTTTAAAATGATATGAAATTCTTTTTTTACAAAATATAAACTTATGAGTTAAGTTTTAAATCTTTTAAGAATAGTATCATGCTTTCTTTTTTTTTTTTGGAGAAAATCATAATTTTCGAATAGTATATCTAAATTTAAAATCATTATGAAATTACATATTCAAATATAGGCTTAAAAACTACTCGTTCCTTATCAAATTATGTGATGATTCTCTTTTAGTGTTCTTTTTTCTTTATACTTAAATAGTCATTACATTATTATAATTATGGACTTTAAAAATAATATAACTTTAAGTTTTCAAGAAAATAAATAATTTCAAATAATATTTTTTAAAATTTATGATAAATAATTTAAAACTGGAAATATATATATATATATATATATATACATATATATATATATCCCTGAAATCATGACTTTGCCATTAGTCAAAGTACATAATACCCAAAGTTGGGTCAGGGCCATGAAAAGGTTGTTTACTGCATTAGCCACCCTCAACTTATGCTTTTGGCATAAGCTGAGGTGCACATGTCCAAGGAGGGACCAAGGCCAACACATTATTCCCAGAAAAGATCAGTTGGGGTGAAAAAGAAAGGTCTATTTTAAGCTCAAATCATNCAGTAACGAATTTACATAAATTCATTCATCATTTTATGCGTATTACAAAGTAAACAAAAAGAAAAGGAAATGTAAATATAACAGAAATTATTTTATAAATTTCAGTTTATCTCGTAAAAAATATTTATATAATTTACAATATATTATATAATTTCTTCTTTTATTTTTACTTGTTTATTGTGGTATTTTTTAATATTTAGATGATATTTTTTTTGTTTTTTTTTACTTTTTGACTCGATAAATTGATGATATAATAGAAAAAAATAAATTATTCTTTCTTGATCTGTCAAAAATGAAAAGTAAAAAGGGATATCAAATTAGAAAATATTTGTCAAATAAATAGAATCGAAAGGACCATTGGGTAATATTTATGGATGGAGTATATTTTTATTATAATACACCAACAAGAATATAATGTGATTCAGAAAATATTTTTTTTACTATTTATGTCATAATTGTTATTTTTAAAACATAATTGAAAATATTTTTTTTTATGGGTCATCTAATCTACTTCATGATTAATGTGCTCTTTGATAGGATTTGTAGTACATAGAGATTTCGTATTACATAATTGACTATGAGATTCTCAATAATTAATGCAGTTAATTATTTTTAATATGTTGGAAATATAATGGAAGAATATAAAGATCCAAGAATGACTTCCTCCAAAAATATATTTAATTTCAAGTTAAAGGGTAAAAATATCTAAAAAGAAATTATATATATACAAAAGGTAAACCATTTTTTTTTGTTATTGTATGTATGTATATGTAGTTTTTTTGTATTTTTAATCCTCTTGACAAATTTTTTTTATGAAAAAGTCAAATCAAGTTAAATAATATACCAAATACAACTCAATAGACAATAGATTCACATTTAGGGCCCGTTTAGTCATAGAATTCTCAAATAATATTTGGGAAAAAATTTAACAAATAATGTTTGTCCATATAATTTATCATTATTTGACAAATATTTTTGGCATATATCTCAAATTTCCAAATACTAGTTTTTTTAGTACTTGGGCCAAATCTCATTATTTGAAATCTTTTGAAAATTAAAATTTTATCCCAAACTTTTATCTTTTACAAAAACACCATCTATTACAGTTATTTGCGTTGTATTACATAATTTTTTACGTGAACACCAAAATAGTGATGAAATATTTAGTGAATATTAAATAATGATATAATTATTGATGAAAATTAGCTCAAGTTATTAAAGTCATGTGCTTCGTCTACTTCACGATGTATGAAATGATACTTGTTGCACTCACTCCAAATTACCTCATTGCTCTAGTATCATGGACACTATTTGTTATTGTTGCACGAACATCCAATCGACTTGTGATACAAGCTTATAGTTAGTTTTGATAATTTTAAAACTTATGGATATAAATCATATTTTTCTAAAAAGGTGAAATATATTTCCCAAATTCTATGACCAAAACACGTGGTGATATTGACCAGTATCATTTTGTGTTCACATCTTTAAAATCCAAGAGACCCTACCTCGTATTTTAATATCTGACCTAAAGAATATAAACGAGTGAGACTATACCTAACTTTCGATCCTAGTGGTTGAACTAATCAATTATCTTAATAAAGAGGGTATAACTATTCAACTAGAAAGCTAGTTGCATTATCATACACCTAAAGGCTTCTAATTTTGGTAAAAATTAGAAAATTAGAGATCAATTTTGGTGCAATATGCTATTCCATTTCGACAAAAAGACCCACATAAGTTCCATAGCTTTTGGTTGGCTATCCCGACCATAATTTTCCTGTCCTGTAGAGGAAAAGCCACTTTCCTTTTGACTTAATTGTGGGTGAGGAGGGATTTGAACCCCCCAACAAAGTGTTTCATAGCCACGTGCTCTAATCCTCTAATGGCACTTCCCTTTTGACCTAGTTGTGGGTGAGGAGTGGTTCATAGCCACGTGCTCTAATCCTCTAACGGCACTTCCCTTTTGACCTAGTTGTGGGTGAGGAGGGATTTGAACCCCTAACATAGTGGTTCGTAACCACGTGCTCTAATCCTGTGAAGCCATAAGCAAAGCAAAGTGTAGATGCATAGAGAATAGGGAAGTTTTTTAATGACAATAATCAACATACAAATCAAGGAATTAGTAGCTTCTCAGTCAAAAATATCAAAGGAAACCATAAAAGAGTATATCAAGATTATACAGCTTTGACTTCTTCTCCCCTTCTAAATGTACATACAAGACAGGGATAGAAGCTGTTTTGCAGTATACATACAACAATATATACTTAAGAAGCTAATCATGTCAGAGGTCTAAAGTGGTTAGAAGTTAATCACTTGCTAAATGTGTCATTGTGGCTAATCATGTCCATACACTAGAACAAGTCAAACAAGAATATGCACCAGCAGGATGCTGAAAATTTGCTGGTAGTCCGTTTCAGCCGAGAGGTGCAGCAAAATCAGTAGAATAGGTACTTAGCTATTCGTCCGAGTTAGGCTTGGATTCAAAGAACTTGGATACAGCTTCATAAAGATTCTCTTCCTCGAATGGTTTTGAGACGTAACCATCCATCCCACACTTGAGGCATTTCTCTAATGTGGCATGAATAACATCAGCAGTCATGGCCAATATCGGCATGTGCCACCTGCGCCTCTTTGTACCTCCATCACAGTTCAACACTCCATTCTGTTGTTCATTCGCAATGCTCTCTAGTTCCCTAATTCGACGTGTAGCCTCAAACCTGCAATTTCAAAAGGATTAGTTTTAAAAACCTTGTACTTTAGTTTCTTTGGATGTTCGTGTTTTCAGTCACTCTTTTCTTTCCCTTGGTACAAAAGCACATTGTCCTAAAGACAATCTTTTTGTTTAGTAAAACCTGTATTTCTAGAGGAAATGAAGTTCAATATGCACAGAATCTCAATACCCAAAAGTGCAGTTCTGAACAAAGAGGTGTACAAATGAGTGAAATAGCATTTGCCATTCAAGTGAAATCCAATCAACATTGCTGTATTAGCAAGTAGGTCGACATGCACCAACGACAAGCAACAGTTTCAAAGAAGTTCATAAACCTGTGATTGATACAGAAGCTATGCAGACACTAGACATGGTCAATATATACACAAATTAACATTGATCATCTCAGTTGCTATGTACACAACAAAGAGAATCAGAAATCTGATTAAAACATGCTACACTGAGGTCACAGACAAAGTATATTAGCATATTCTTAAATGTCGGAACTCTCAAATGACAGCAACCATCTGAGGAATGATAAACAGCTAGGTTTCCAAGTTTGACTCAACCAAACGACAGCCCCCCTTTTGGATTATTAAGCTCAATACTTGAGGAGGTAAGCAACACAAGAATAATAGCCAACACTTTTTCTAAGGCATTACCGAGTATATAAGAGGTTCTTCTCTTATGTCAGTTCAGAAGAGATCCTTAAGTGAAGCACAAAGTGCAAAATGAGAAGAAAAGCAAACAACTGAATTTTGGGTGGACCGTGGTGAGATGATACAAGTGTTGACAGTCTAGTTGGGATTAGAACTCCAGAAAGTATTAGTTACAAAAGGATGTTGTCCATTTAACTCTCTCATCAGAGTTTTCTCCAAATTTCAAATAGAATTAAAGTTTTGTTCATTTTTTATTGAGGTAAATTTAAATTGTTCGAATTCTGTAATCATCAATGACCAACATTGGTAAGCAACCCAAATTCACTGACCAGTCAGTATATATTTATTTGTTAGCAGAGAGCTAAAACTGAATTTTGCAATATATGACTTGTAAAGCTGCATTGTTTCCTTTCAGAAACAAAAAAGTTGTCTATCAGCAATTATCTTATCTCAGATTCGTTGATTAAAGATAATATGTCAATATACTACAGCAGGGGACTTAAATTCCTATACTTACGGTGTACAAACCAGGACTTGGGTACAAGAATTGGTATTAGTTTAAAACTAGTAAATATTTTATAAAGCTAGAATTGAAACAAGGCTTAACTGTGGATAAAGCACATTAAAATCATTTCTGCAATCAAAAGCACCTTTTAACTTCCACAAGTCCAATAGAATAATATTTGGTCCCAATACAGAACAGAATGTGAAGACTGTTATTGACAGAGCACATTTTGAATTTTCTACTGCCAACACAGACATACTACGCTTCAACTTAAAGATGGCATAATTCGAATTTGCTCGTCACAAATTTGTAAGTAGAACTACTATGAAGAAAATCATTAGATCAGGAAATGAGAAGTTTCGAACATACCCATCCATTTCTGGCATCTGAATATCCATAAAGCATGCATCAAAATTGTGCGGTAACTGCAGCAATGCAAGAGCAGCTTTCCCACTTTCAGCACACTCTACCTCGGCCCCAAACTTTTTGAGTGCACCAGCAGCAACCCTGCGATTTACTCTATTATCATCAACCACCAAAATTTTCATACCACACAGTAGGCCACGAAGGGATGGAGATCTATTGGACATATCTTTTCCTCGACTCTTGTTTCCAGTTCCAATTAGCTGCTGAAGGCATGCAGCCAGCATACTTGCTCTAAGAGGTTTCATTATCACTGAAAAACCTACTGCTTTAGCCTTTTCATGGTCAGCGTTGGTGATATTAGTCGCCAGAAGGATCATCTTAGGTAACTTGTACACGTGTCCATTTTGATTGATGTTTGGAAAGTGTAAATTTAGGTCAACATCTTCAGATATCCACAAGTCCTTCTCGACCAGAATTATGTCCAGCTTCCTCTCACTGCAGCAAGATACAAATGCTTATTTAAATTAATGTATCAATATTCCAGTTCATTGTTTTCCCCTTTTGAGGGGGATATCAGCATTTTTATTTAGGCTATTCTCCGCTAGATTTGAACATCTTGCTAAACACTGGAACTCCTCATGCAGGGAACTGAATTAAAAAAAATGGTATCCTAGTGGCATTTTAAAGATCATTGTCACATAAATGACAGATTTGGATATATTTCTACACCTAAATGTTTTCCTCTATGTTGCCTTCTGCTACTATATATTTAGGTGATAATAGCTGGCAGGTGAAATGCGCAGAAATACAAGAATGAAACAATACTAGTAAATATATGTCTGGAAACGTACATTGGTGAACATGAATTCTTTTATCGCAGAACAGAAGAAAATCAAACCTCAGTCAATCCTTAGGTAAATGTTTTTTGTTATCAATTATCTGCAATTTGGAACTCCTTTTTCTCTTTTTGTCGATTAAATTCCATTTTACTAAACAAGATTGTAAAAGATAAGGCACTTGGGCCTAACACAACCCAAAAAAACTAGCTCATGAGGGGAGGATTGTCCAAGTCCATATTTAGCAAACCACCGGTCGATTCCCCAACCAAATGTGAAACTTTAACCTACTCTAACCCCCCTTCACACCCAGGCCAAACCAGTGTGGACAAGGAGCCCACAAAGGGATGAAACTGGCTCTAATACCATGCAGATACAGCACTTGGACCTATCCATATAAAAAAATAAACGGTCTATTTCCCAACCAATGTGGCACTTTAACCGACTCTAACAAAGGCTGTAGAGTGCCTACAATGGCCAAAGGCATTTGCTTACAGTTTGTCTAAGATAACATTAATAGTAATGTGTCCTTCAAAGCCTCAAAGTTAGATTGATCTAAGCAATACATGCTTGCAGTTCTGAATCACTTACAGTCTACAGAGTATCAATAGCAAAGAGTTTACCAAAGGATGAAAACATACTTGGAAACAACAGAACCATTTCTCCCAAGAGTGGCTGCAGCTCTCTTGATGCTACTGACAACTTCTGCCCGAATACCAAGTCTCTTCAGATGGTATCCAGTTACAGCAGCTCTTACAGGCTTTTTATCGACTATAATAGCATTTAGACCTTTGAATGATGTAGGCAAATCATCAGAATGAGATTTTTTCAGATCACCAAGAGCATGTTTCTCGCATCTTAGGAAGCTAACACTGAAAGAAAATGTGCTTCCAATCTTGGGACGGCTAATGAAACTTATATGACCGCCCATCAGCTCGACGAGACACTTGCTAATGCTTAGCCCAATACCAGTTCCTCCGTACTTTCTAGAAGTTGAACTGTCTGCCTGCATGAATGGTGTAAAAACTCGTTCTTGTGTTTTTAAAGGGATCCCGATTCCAGTATCCTCAACACTAACCATTACAGTGACATCCCGAGAGAGATCATCATTCACCACCTTAGTTGCAGATTCATAGTCCAACCCATTGTCAGCAATTATGTGCTTGAAGGTGTTCCAAGTGTTCTGGCTATCAGCAGTTTCGTAACCACTTAAGGTCTTGAAATGAAAAGCACTAGAAGAAATAACACTTTCAGATCCTCCATTCAAGCAGGTATCCTTTTTGTCACCATCTTTGTTTTGTTCTACCAGATGAACTTGAACAAATATATGCCCTTGTAGAGTGAACTGTCAAAGAATAAACTTTTGGTAATCATAATGATTCAAGAAAGAACAAAAAGCGAAGTTCTAAAGGTTACTATTTCCTTGTTTGAAATGCAACATTAAAATAGAAAGCAAATCAAAAAGAGGAATGTTTCTCGTCAGCCTAACTCTTTTCTGAACAGACAACAGAGAAGGTAAATCTTAACTTTCTCAGAAATTTCACATTCCACAAATTAAAGGAAAATTTTAAAATTTATTTCTCCATTTCCATCTTTTTCTATCCCTTTCTTTTTACCTCCTAGTTTCCAATAGCATAAAGAGGGACTTGTGCTTATGGTTCAGGGATGAGAAGATTGCCTGTTTTACTTACTTTGACAGAGTTGTTCACCAGATTTGTTATCACTTGTCTAAATCTTCCTGGATCCCCCATAACAATTTCAGGCACTTTATCAGAAACAAAGACGGCCAACTTCAGTTCCCAATAAATCATTTCATGTCAGGAAGCAGCACCAGGAGCAATTGAAATCCAGAGGTAACAGGCAGCAGAAGCGAAAGAAATTAGTAGTTGAAGACATAGTGGCTCAGTTTAACACGTAAACCAACAGACAACAACAATAAATTACTTTGTGCATGAGAATAAAGGAACTTATGAATGTTCAAGGGCGTACCTCAAGACTTTTGCGCCTTGAATCATCAGAGAATAAAGAAAGAACATCATCCAGTATAGAGCGAAGGTCAAATGGAACTGCCTCAAGTTCTAACTTGCCCGCTTCAATTTTGGCCCGATCAAGCACTTCATTTATCAATCTTATCAGTGACTTCCCACAATCTTGAGCAGTCTGAGCATAATCTCTTTGAGTTGAACTCAGATCCGTATCTAGGAGCAGAGCAAGCATTCCTGAATTCACAATCATACAGCAGGCGCTTAAAAGTTAGACGTACCGCATTTAGTTAAATTGCTATTGAGATAATACTGCAAATCAATATGAGAATAGCTCCTTACCTAGGATTCCATTCATAGGAGTTCTTATTTCATGTGAAACAGTAGCCAAGAACTGGATTTAGCAAAACAGAAAATGCACGTCAACATCTCAAGATCAATTTAATGGAATAAAGAACCTCGAATTGGACAAGGTGTTAAGAGACCTGGGATTTGGCAACATCAGCTGCTTCAGCTTGAACCTTTAGCTCCTGCATTTTATGGAAATCATCCTCTACTTTATTAATGTGGCTTGCAGATTTGTAACCCGTGTAGCCAATTAAGAGGAAGATGGTAAAAATGAAAACTGCAGTGGTCACTGCACCCCAAGATATAGGAGCTTCATAAAGATACCTGCAAAGGCACAAACGTATCAAGGCTCCACATCGAAGTTTGAGCTTTCTTACACAGAGCACCTGCTACCAAAGAAGGATGAGCACTTACCTACAAATCATCTCATGCTTACGAAATGGATCACCAAAATCAAGCTTGCTTACATGCTTTAGTGAGGCATCACCATTGGGGTTCTGGTGTCCGTACATGATTAAAGGATCAGAAGAGTTTGTAACATCATAGACATTTACAATAATTGGATGATTTGCAGCAAGTTGCCCAAGTAGACACTCAACGAGAGACTCAACATCGAAGGCTCCACCAAGATACCTGCATTGAGTTAAAGAGCTAGATGAAACTATTACCAAATAGCAGCAGAACCTGCCCAATCTCACCCATCACCTGGTAATTGACCAAAAACATGTCTTCAAGTAATATGCACTAAAACAAATGCACATGAATAATGGTTACTGAGAGAAATCTTGCAAGACCCAAAGAATAGAATGACTCATCCCTTTTACATGGTTAGCACGACAAATAAGACTACGCCTACATCTTTAAGAATCCGACTTAAGCTACAAATATTTCCATTAGCCGGCTTATGGGAGTGAGAAGCAGAAGGAACAAATGCTCTAAGTTTGAGACAAAATGATGACTGGCATTAGGCGTCCATGCAAACCAAATAAACTGAACTTTTCTAAAGCAAAAAATGATGAGCAAATATCTTAAGACCATCAAGCATGCTATAAATTCATCCAATCAGAAAACGACATTGACACAAGCTTACCCTGCAGTGGCTTCAACCCGTTCATGCTCCGTCGGGTTTTCCGGAAGCTTGGATCTGTAAACAGGGAATGTCAAAACAACACCAAGGTGATGAGAACCCAGAAGCCTGAAGGGGCTCGTAAGAACTGCCTTCCCACTGGCCCTAGCTCTTAAGATGTTTTCGCGATCCTCCTGAATGAACCAGGCAAAAGAACAGTCCAATGAAATAAGCTAGCACAACTAACAAAAGTTAAAATCCATGAAACTTTCTGAACTAATTCATTACCTCTCCTGACATCATGTCAAGTGATTCTATGTAGGAAACCGTCTCTTGTGAAAATATAACTGGAGAATACTCATCTCTAATTGGTGAAGGCTCTTTTTCCATTGTTTTAATAGTCCATCCATGTTCTCTCTCAAATTCTTCCCTTTCTGAGTTTAAAACTCTCTCTGCATATGCCACCCCACTTAATAGTGGCCTCTCAAAGGCAGTTCTAGCAGTGTACTCAGCAAAAGTACTCTGCAGTTTCAGTAAAGAGAATCAGAGTCCAAATGGAGCAAAACACCTATCGACAATTCACACAGCTGACAACTGAGGCATAGTCGTTACAACAACAACATACCCGGTTGAGACTGGGGAGGGGAGTGTAGAGTGTACGCAGACTTACCCCAACCTCAGAGGTAGAGAGGTTGTTTCCCATAGACCCACCACTCAAGAAAAAATAGTCAAGAATAAGAAGCAATGGAAGTACTCGAAACAACCTATAGCTACAAAAACTGAAGAGCAAGAAACTACAAGAGTAATATGGACGAACAGCAAGATAATGCACTACTACATACTAATCTTCTACCCCTAATCCATGTGTTCCACAAGGTCCTATCTTAAAGTCATGTCCTCGATAAGCAGAGACATACTTGTTTCTTTGTTAAAAGATTGAGCCAAGCAAAGACAAAATATTCACATGACACAACAGCTAAACAAATAAAACTCATCACAATTGCAAAAGATAAAGCAATACCGCCAAGAATTAAAGAGAATCAAATTATACCTCACTAAACTAAACCAATTTCACAACTTTTTTCAGTGCAAAATGAGAAATTGTAACCATTTAAGAGCACAAACCTGATCAATTGCTGATGGATTCTTCTCATAATGGAAAGTTGATACAAGTATAGCAAGGGCATGTACATGATTCACACTAACACTGAATTGATCTTGTAACATCCTTGCCCTTTGATCACACATACTCACAAGCCCTTCTTTTCTTTTCTCCTTATGATTAGCATCCATATAAAAGTACAAAGCAATGCTAAAAAATGTACACCAGATAATCCATAAAGCAAAAAGCTTTGGAAGATAACCCTGTGAAGGAACAAATCTATGCTTTCTCTTTGAGTTAAATTGCTCACTCCCCTTCACACTCAACATATGGTGGCTTTGCATCTTCTCACCCATCCCCACAACCACAAAAAAAATACTCCTCAATATTCTTCAAAATTCTCCTAACCACAAAGAAACAAGAAACCCCATATAGACAAATGAGCTAAAAATCATTGCTTTTCTGCAAAAGTACAAGTAGTTTCTTAAAACCCCATTTTTTTAAATCATAGGGAAAAGCAAAGAATTCACTAAAAATGTGCTAAAGGCAGAAAACCACCAAGAAAATGAACAAACAAATCATTTCACCCCACCCCCCTCTCTCCTCACACTATCATGAGGATGGAAAGAAGTGAAACCCAAGAAAAAGAACCAATTTTTTTCCCCCTCATGGAACAACAAGCATGGCTTGACTGCAGTCCTAAAAAGATGGAAAAAAAAATCCCAAATTCCAAGAACTCCTCACACTGTGTCTGTCAATGGGGTTTTTGGAATAAAAAAATGAAAAATCACTCCAATCATGTGCTCTCAAGCATGGAGTTAAGTTGAAGAATCTAGACAATGAAGAGCATGTTCACTGTTTTCTCTTCATTATTATATATTTACACCATAAAAAATTACTACACTGAGCTCAAAAAAACCAGAAGAGAGTAAAAACCAGCTAAAGAGCAAACAAACAAACAAAACCAATCAAGAAAGAGAAAAGAGAAGCACTTTTCAATTTTTTAGAAATAGAGAACTAAAACAATATATAATTTTCTTTTAAATTTATCACAAGGAAAAAAAGTTAATGTTTTTAGCTATATAGAAAAGAAAGTCATGGCATAAATGATAAAATTATTATCACAGTTAGAGTTTTGTCCTAATTTTCTTTTCTCGTTTGAATTGAAGTTTATTTTTTCTCTATAAAAAAAAGTCAAAGTATTATTATAGATATTTGAACTTTTTCTAAATGCAAAATATATTTATATTTGATATAGTCTTTTCTTAGGAGAAAACGTTTGGAGATCTATAATTTAAATATTCCTATTCTTTTAGCCTAATACAATAGAATCCAAAATATAGTCATTTAAGAGTTCTATTTATAGAGAGATTTGTTCTCTCAACAATGTAAATATTTTTCTTTTATACCAATTTTCATATAAAAATTATGTTTTTAATTTAAGTTTTTATCGTCTCATTTATAGATCATATGATATACAATGATAAGCTTACGTATTCACGAGATTATGAATTCGGTCAATAAAAATAACTATAAGTCTTCTTATAAACCTTTACGGCTTGACTTTTTCGTCGACTAAACTAGTGAAAGTTTGATGTCGAGTTCAGTCAAATATTAAGCTTAAAATTTAATTATTATCACCTAAAATCATAATTATAAAATCAAAACACATAAATTTAAAATTCTAATTTTATCCCTCTTTCTAATTAATCCCATGTTGGTGTACCAATCATTTTTCTTAAATTCTACCTAATCAAATTAATAGTACTAAGTAGATGTATAATTAATACTAGGACTAGTTCTATTAGACATAAATTTACTATAAAATATTATACTACTGAAATTTATTACCAATATTATTCTACCTAATACACCCCCTATCAAACAATTAATCCATTAATTCCTTACATTATTTCTTTTTACCTTTTAAATTGCAAAAGAATTAAAAAAAAAAATATGGATCCAACAAAAAGTAATTCAATCTTTTGACAATCTCATATATACATTTTTTTTTCTTCTCTGTCTCTTAGACTTTTCACACTCACATGGGTCTCTAGTAATCTTTATTATTAAATAATTAATTAATTTATTTATCTATTTATTTATTTAATATATATTGGGGAGTGATGGGCTTTCTGTTATTTTCTCAGATTGTAGGGGCAATAAAAGCATCAGGTTTCATAAGAGAGTTGAACACTAGGAGGAGATGATTACTTGGATATTTGGGTCCATTAGGATATGCATAATATCAAAATATTTTCAGACTTTGTATTGATAAATTAATTTTTATTTATTTTTATAAAATAATATTTGTGATTAAAAATTTCAAAAAATATACATAATTTTAGTATATCATAATAATAACTAGTTCATTTAATATAATTTTTTTATATAATAGGGATAATGCACAAGTATCCCTCAATTTATGTCTGAATTTCAAGATACACACTTATACTATATTAAGTTTCTATTACCCCTTAAATTTATTTTATTAATAGTTTTCTACCCTTTTTTTATCTACGTGGCACTATCTTGTGGGTCTAACGCTGGTTGATTATTTTTCAAGCTAGTACTACGTAGGTCAAAAAGAGGTAAAAAATTATTTATAAAATAAGTTCAGAGGAGTAATAGGATTTTAGTATATTATAAGTGTGTCTCTGAAATTTCGAACATAGATTGAAGGGCTACTTGTGCATTTTTCTTGTATAATACGAAAAGTTTTATTCATGTCAAACAAGAGCTTTATTTTATGTTATGTTTAAATAATTAAAAAAAAATAGAATTTAGAATCTCCATTATTTTTTTATTTTTTTTGAGAATTTAGAATTTAAAATCGTGATTTTATTTCCTATGTACAGACACAAGCCTTGATTTTTTTTTCCATCAATCTCCTTTAATTAGAGGAATTTAGTTTAAGCTTTATATGTTAATATAATATATACAAATCATATTTAAATTAATTGACATTCTAAAATGCATATCAAATATCAAATAAGAAACTAAAACAAAAAGTTAGAGCACATCTAAAAAATGTAATTGTATGTAATGTTTTCGTCAAATTAAATACGCAATTTAATATTATGTCATTTAGTTAATTTAAAATCGATAATATAAGTAATAACATTTATCAGTAATTCAATTTATATAGTTAACAATTAAAGTGAATATCAAAATAATAAAGTATAAATATTTCAAAATTTTATCTTATATTATATAATAAACATGATTGATAAATATATTAGCAAACATAGTGAGAAAGCATTTTGCTCTTTTTATGAATATATATTAGTAAATTTTAGTTAGTGGAATAAGTTAGTTTGATAATGATGCTTGAAGATTAAAAAACATAAAAAAGTAAAATTGTGGGAAAATGTAAAAAGTAATAATAAAAATTAATAAGAATCATATTATATTAATATATTAATTAATTAAAGAAAAAGTATAAATCGCTTTCACATATCTTTGAGAAAATGACTTGGCGACAAGGATCAGATCTTATTCCTGATTAAATTACGTCAATGTCCAAATGATCTTGACCGAATTTTTATTTTTTTTAATAAAAATATTTGATAATAATATATATGATATGATTTTATAAATAAACGATAATAATAATATATTTGATGTAATTTTATGGTGTTTTAGAGAAGATTATGATTGATGTATAAGAAAGCTTTTTTTTTTCTTTTCTTATGGAGTAGGGCAATTTTTTCTAGTTTAATTTTTTATTTTGTTTGCTATATGGATAATACTTTAAGTTGAATAAGTTTTGCTTTATGGATAATAAATATTTTTTGACTTTTGACTTTGAATATTTTTTCATGGAGTAAAAGAGTTCAAAAGTATTAAATCACTTATTTTTAAAGTTATTGGTGTAGTTTTTGATAGAAAGTAATATGGGTGGTAGATCTTTTTGACAAGAATGAAATTTTTTTATGATATTTTATCTTTTAAATATTTTTATTTTTTAATTTTAATATTTTTTAAGTAAAAATAAAAAAAAATTATTTTAAAATTAAAAAAAATATTATAATTTTTTAAATTTTATGACTAAATTTTGATCAAATTTTCTGGTCATTTAGAGTGATTTTTAGAATTATAAATAAAAAATTTAACGATTTACCCGAATTAAAATTAGAAAAATAAAAAAAATCTTGATGATTTTGTCCGATTTTATGATAAAGTCTAGATGATCACCATAACTTGTAAGCCAGACAAGTTTTATAATTGGAATAATGAAATCCTAGCAAGTCTATAGAATTTTAACATATTTTGAAGAAATTTTAACAACACATTTTTACTTTAAAGATGATCCAAATTTTAATACAAATCCCAAAATTTTTCAATTATTAGATTTATTTCAATTAGTGAGAAATCAAATAATTCCACCTTATTTCTTAGTGGAGAATTTCTTTTGCAAAAAGTATGTGTAAAATAATAATGCATTTGTTTTCTCCCTTTTAACACGTAACAACCAGGGGATGGACTTTAGGGTTTTGAAACGCCAAATTAAGAAAATAAAAATAATAACAATAATTTAATTGCTCATTTATTTTAAGGTGTAGTTAAAATTAACAATAAAATTTTCAATTTCAATTTTTTTAAATATGAAAAATCTTAGTAGCAAATAATTTTTCGTATAATAAACTAGATGTATTTAATCAAATTAATTGAGGTTCTAATATAAGAATCAAATACTGAGCGAGAAATTAAAAAAAAAATTCAGATGAAGTGACAACTAAAGTTCGACTAAGTATGATACAATATATTATATAAATAAAAGAGACGTGTTTAAATATTTCTAAATTTGGCATGAGTTATTAGTTTTATTTTCAAACTATTGGCAGTTTTTTAAACACTTTTTATTTGACTAACTTAACTAAAATATACCCTCAATCTTGCAACATAAGTGAAATACACTCATTAATTCTTGTCAAGTTTATGTGTGCTTTCAACACTTCTCTCGATTTTTGATTAAGAGCCTCATATTCTTACAAAATATTGAGATCACTTGTTATGTTATGTGATAAATCGATAGTGTATCCAGTTTAGTTAATAATTAAGTATATAAAGTAATATTTTTAAGGCCGAATACATAAGCAGATCCCTAAACTTATTGGGTTTTTTGCCTCAGGTACCTCAACTACGTCATTTTCCTATTGAATCATAAATGAACCCCCATAATTTATTCCGTTTAAACAAACACCGTTGTCTAATGTGGAACCAGATTTGTGAGGGTGTTGATAGAGGATACATATGTTGTTCCACAACTCATTAGTCCAATTGATAGTGAAAATGTTCGAGAATAATTGTGTTTTACTTAAGTCATTTGAACACATTAGAAAACAAATGATACTACCACAGTTTGTCTTCATTCCTTCAATCAAAATTATTACAATTCGAACACAATTGAAGGCATTTACAATAGAAAAGCCGATCAAAATCAACCAAAAATGTTTTAAAGGAACAAATTATGGGTGGTTCAATGATTCAATAGAAAAATGACGCAGTTGAGGTACATGAGGGGAAAAACCTAACAACTTTAGGAATCTGTTTATGTATTTGATCTATTTTTAAAGTTATCAATAAATTTCTCAATACTTTTCTATAAAAAAATAAATATGAATCCAAGCATACCAAAAGGTGATCTAACATGTCTCTAAAGTGAACAAAGTATATCCCTTTTTTTTTATATTCTCTTTCTTTTATGTTTAAAATAAAAATAAAATTAAGGAGGTCATACCAAAACTATTCACACAACTATAGAAGGTCAAACATAATTAGTTGAATTTGGAACAAATTATTTCATTAATAGATTGAATTTTCTGCCTCTTAAAAGTCAAACTTTGTGTTCAAATTATAAGAGAAGCTCCTTTCATACTGAATTTGGATACATGCATATATTAAGAATATTTTTAATTTGACTTAGCAGGAAAATCCAAATAGATTGGTATTTCATGCCTACTTTATGCAACTTATATTGTCTATCTCTTCTATTTTATAATATATAGTCTTTTAACTCTATAGCGGTTCGATGCGACATTTTGATAACTTATTAAATGTCGCGTTATAATACAGTTTATATTTTATTATAATTAGTTATATATAATTTTGACTAGCTATCACGTTAGGAAGTTTGATCGTTTGTTGATTGATCAAAGTTATATAAGAGATAATATATAAAAAGGACGATAAATAAAAATGGATAAATTGATATGACATTGAAAAATTCTTCAAATGGATGATAAGAAGGAATCTCTATTTGATCTTAATTGATTAAGTTTGAGATTTGATTCAATATATAAGATGTTTAACAAAAAACAAAAATCTCTTATATAGGTTGAATTATAATCTTTTTTTTTTTGTGTGTGTATTCAGCCCTATAATATTATTATTTTTCTTGATTAAACATTCACTAAATTAATATGGCATTAAACTTATTCCTATGCATGATAAGGAGGAATATTTATTTGACATAAGTTGAATAAGTTACAAATTTGACTCAACATATAATATGTTTATATAATATTCAAAAGTAGTAGCTCCATTAGTAAATTTCTAAAGCACTTATGACTTATCTATTCTTTATTTATTTTTCAAAGTATAGATTTAATCATGTCCTAGTCCTACCCCATTTATTGAATTTTTCACCACTATAGTAATGGTTCCTAATTTTTATATTTAATTTAATTTTTTATTGAAAACGAAGATAATTTTTCAAAAAATATAACCGCGCAAAATACAAATAAATATAAGTAAAAATATTTAAAAGATTTAATAAGAACAAAAGGAAGTGGGCACCATACTCTAGATATAATAAAAAATATGAATATATATTTAAAATTACGATAATAAGTTAATCATATAAGATATATCCATATTTTAAATTTTTGATTTGAATTTTGAATATAAAAATAAAAGTCATGTTTAACGATCATTTCTCTTAAGTAATTCTTATACAACAGATTAATCATCCATTCAACTCAACATATGAAATATCAATTAATTTAGATTATTCATTCATCCAATACGATATTTGAATATTAAGAAGATAGAATAAGCTCAGCAAGTATAATATTATTAATTTATAAATTTAAATACCTTAAGAAACAAAACAAAAATAATTGTGGCCAGGAAATATAATTTCAGAGGCCAATCTGGTTGCTCATATTCAAATTGGCAGTCATAAAAGTCTTGACTATTTTTGTTTGATTTGTACTATTTAATTATTTTTCATTTCAAGAAAATATTATTTAGTCTAGAAAATAATCATTTCATTTTTATTCTTTTTTGTTTTACAGAATATGCTGGTCCAATCACCAAAGCTGGTTTAAAACATGTAAATAGTCATATAGTCAAAACTTTACATTTTCGAAAAGAAGCAAAAATTTACTTTTAAAAATATATATATAAATATTTTATTTACTTATTGTATCTGGTAGGTAAATAAATTCTCATTTGGCTTACCAAAAATACGAAGAATTCTTTTACCGCTATTTTTATCTTTCATTATTTTCATCTGCTTCACCATAAACACCATTGAAGCAATTTGAGACAGTCATTAATGATAGTATTTAACTCATTATTATTATTTAGTATCTAAACTAATTAATTTCATAAAAAAAATATTTTAACTTATTAAGTTTTCTGAAAATATTCACCTCACCTTGAATTTTGTTAGAAAATGAAACATCAATCCTCTTAGATTTATCAAGTGACATCATGTCCCAATACTTTGGTAACTATATATTTGAGCTTTTTATAAAGCAATTCTATAGTGTTGCATATTTTAATTCATTTTCGAAAATAGTTTTCTACGACAATTGATGAAATTGATACAAGATGAAATAGGAAGAGATATTTTAAATTTAAAAAAATGGGAAATAGTTATTTAGGTGTTTGAATAGTTTGTAATTACTATGATATTAAATTGTTTCATAAATGCATATACAATAAATAAATTTAATAGGTAAAAATAAAAGGAAAAGGGTCTGATATACCCCTCAACTTTGTCATTTAGAGCTGATATATCCTTGTTATGAAAGTGGCTCATATATACCCATACTTGTAAACAAATGACTCACATATACCTTTTTCCTCTAACGGAAATGAAAAAATAATAATTTTAATCTAAATTTTTATTATTTTTTTCTAAAAAATATAATCCCATATGAGTAAATTTAATCCTTTTCAAACATATTTTATTTGACTTTTTTTTGTTTCAATGACTAATTTATAATTATTATTTTGATAATCAAATTTATTTATGTTTCACTAATATTCTTGTAAAATTTATTGTAGATGACCAAATTTTTTCTTCGAATACGAAATTAAATTATAATATACACAAAAAAAACACTTTAATTTTTTATTCTTTAAACTATGGAATGAAAGAAAAAAAACAAAATAAGAATAAGAAATTCAAATAATTATAATAAAAGAAGTCAAAAATAATTTATGTATGAAAAAAATTAAAATATACCTTGAACTTTGATAGAAGAATCATATATACCCCTAAATGATTTTAAATTTTTTTTAGAAGTAATAAATATAAATTTAAAACTAATTTTTTAACTTCCGTTAAATGAAGGATATATGTGAGCCATTTTGTAACGGCAGGGGTATATGTGAGCCGTTTGTATAACGGTAAGGGCATATATGAGCCACTTTTATAACGAGGGGTATATCAACTCCAAATGACAAAGTTGAGGAATATATCAGACTTTTTTCCCAAAAAAAAAAAAGTTATCCACATCAACATGTATGAGAAAGAAGGAATCCTCCAAAATTATTTATTAACTGCATTTAAATTTAAGCAAGTTAAAATTAATTATTAAAATAACATAATTCATATCGTTACATTTAAATTCATCTCAATTTAACATTATATAAAATAAAATCCCTCAAATGTTTATGAGCAAAGCTAAATGGTCATTTACAAGATTTTCTAATGTTATTTTTTGTCAATTAAGGTCATTTTAACTTTATAATTAGGAGTATTAACTAGTAACTAGTGTAGAGTCATGAGTGTTTCTTTAATTATTTTGAGTTGTCTTTTCAATATTATTATGGTGATTTTTATAATACTCTGAAATCATTGTTGGATTACTTCTCAAAGATTGAGCCATCTTTTATGATTATGGATAGTTTAACTTTTCATTAGTGACCTTCCTTTTGATAATGTTTTTATCATCTATCAACTATTGTTATGAACGAAAACTAGTGAATCGAAATAAAAGATGAAAAGGACTTAATTTATTGATTAAATATATGTTATTTCAAACATAAAAAGTAGAATTGTTAATAGAGACCTGACTCATTGAATTGGTCCAATCCAATTTATAATTTACAAAAATTGAATTAAGATATCTTTAATTTATTTTAAGAGATTAGAACGCGATTTCTTAATCAGACCCAAGTGAATTTGTTGACCTTGGGTTGAGTAATTGAGCGAAATGTGAAATGAACAGAAATTAATTAGAAAAATAAAATAAAAGGAAATAGTGTGTTTTTTGTAAGATTAGAACAAAGTTAGGTTAATATTCACAAGTAGCAAGTTATATTGCTATCGATTAATCGTTTAGGTTTCTTACTAATATCTCTATTTGATTCAAATGATATAAATTATTAATATGTTAATAATATCAAAAAGTTATTAAATTTTGCAAATGCCTTGCGTTTAGCAAAGTCATTTCTAGTAAGATTGTCCCTAAAATATTTTTCTAAAATAGTAGAAATTTCGATCAAACTTGAATTGAAAACCACTTACAATGTACTAAGATCATTGAATCAACATGAAAATTTTCAATGTACACTATTAACAATTAAAAGTTTTTGATAATGAATACTTACTAAATATTATTGGAATTATCTTATTGAGGTTGACTAGGAAGTAATATTATATTGTAATATTTGTGCCAACATGGTTATATTACTCCCTTCGTTTAAAAAAGAATGATCATATTTTCTTTTTAGTTTGTTTAAAAAAGAATGATACATTTCCTCTTTTGGCGACACTTTAACTTTAACTTTTTACAGGCATGTTTAATATCACAAGATTAAAGGGCATTTTGGTACATTTGACATGACTTTAATTTTGAACCACAAGATTAAAAAGTTTTTTTTTTCTTAAACTCCGTTCCAAGTCAAATTAGGTCACTCTTTTTGAAACGAAGAGGGTAAAATTTAATTTTTTTAAGAATACTATTTTTTAAAAAAAGTGGTTCGGCCTGACTCGACCCGCAAATAACATGTGTAGGGCTGCTGGGCCTGCCTATTTTATGGTCCATCAAAATAATGGGCCGACCCGACCCGCCAAATTCCACAACCCACGGACTAGTCATCGGGCAATTACATGAATTGACAACTTTAATTTGATTAATGAAAATTTATTGTTATATATAATCATAGTTATGATTTAACTTATTTGCATATTTATTGCCATGATAACATGGAAAGTATCCAAAGTTAGTGACGTGTTCAATTAATTAATTTATCTGTCTAATTCTCTTAATTGGTTAAACTTTTCACTTAAAAAAGGGATTATCCAACCTAATTTGTCATCTAATATGTGATTAACCACAATTTAAGTTGCTTTACAAGTCCTTTTTTTTACGAAAAGAGTTTTGCCTCAATTTTCACACGCATGTCTATAAAAGGTTTGATTGGAAGAAATAGAAATGACACGATTCGATTCTTTATTTTATATATATATATATATATATATATATAGAGACTTTAGCCTTCAGATTGATTGCTTTTTCATTAACATGACTTGTAATTGATACATTTGTTTTTTTTTTCAACTACCTAGTATATATCGGGTGAATGCATATCAAAATGTGTTATACTCTTTCGAGATATTATTTGTATCGTTTTTTCTTAATAATATATAGCTTTTAAAATCATATAAATCTCATGATACTCTTGAGATTATCAGTAACTTCGATAGATCTAATAAATTAAACAAAACTTTGTTTCGAAGATGGAGAGGGTTAAATATATTATGATTTGTTAAACTATTCCCCTCTCTCTTCACATGAAAGATATTGATTAATTAAACACAATCCTCTAAATTATCTTGAGAATTCAAATGTACTCTTTCTTCTCCCTTACTCCCCTCTCCTCACAAGCATAAATATATGAAAAGCTAGAGGCCAAAAGAGGATTAAATCATATCGTATAAGTAAGACAAAGTTTCTAGTGTTCAGAAACGCAATGTAAATCAATTCTTCTTTAACTAAGTTAATGAGCGAATTCGCATTATATGATAATCGAGTTATTGACCATCTAAATATCTTAATAGTATCACTCATAAATTAGCAAACTCACACATTTAAAGTTATTTTTTTGTATTATCAAAAAAAGTTCAATTTTATTATATTCCTTTTTCTTAAAGACTTTGACCCATCACTACTTACAAGTAAAACTTCATTAGTTACACACATGAACCTTAGGATTAGTTTTAATTATCTTGTCAATATGGTGAAGGACCAAACAAAATATTGGGATGTTGAAGGGGGGACAATGATATAAAGTTAGATTGTTGTTTTCTTGAAAAAGTGATATCTTTTTTTTTGTTGAGAAGATTTGATTCAGATAATGGGGGCCACATTATATTTTTATGTATAATATATGATAACATTAAATGAAAGCTAAAAATATAGTACTCAAAAAAGCAATTTGTGTTACATGTAGGGTTGTTTGTCTTGTTAGTAGCTTAGAGTATGCCCCTCCCAACTATGAAAACTATATTATATAATTTTTCTTATACCACTCAGAGTGTATTTTATCTATTTTTTTTGTCGGCCATGTTTGGCTTAGTCAAGTTATCCATTGAACTTTTCTTGCACAAGTCTTTGTTCATTTAATGATAATTATTTCCTCACATGGAAAGATATGCTTCTACATTGTACTAGATATTTTTTCAATTTTAGTTTGTTTATTCGATTTTAATTTTTTATAATTTTTTTCAAGAATAAAGATTTTTTTTTGAATTTCTTCGTTCTAAATTTGATATGTATTAATATACTAAAATATTTTAATTTTAGGGAGTATCCAAGTACTTTCTCAATCTATGCCCGAAATCTCAAAGAAATTAAATTTTTCTACCCCTTTTCGACCTACGTGGCACTATCTTGTGGGCCCAACGATGGTTGACTTTTTTTATTTCAAATTAGTGCCACGTAAGCAGAAAAAGGGTAGAAAATTACTTATAAAATAAGTTCAGGGGGGTAATAGGACCTTAGTATAATATAAGTGTGTCTCTGAAATTTCGGGCATAGGTTGATGGGGTACTTATGCATTTTTACTTAATCTTATAATTTTAAGCGTATTACGTGAAAGTTTTAAGGGAAAAGAGTTTGATGTACTCTTTAAACTTTACAATTTAGAGCCGATATACTTTTGTTACGAAAGTATTCACATATACCCTTACAAAAAGGGTCCACGTATATCCTTATTTGATACGAAAAAGGCTTATATATACCATTTTTCATCTAACAAAAGTGATTTTTTTTCCATGTAGAGGTATATATGATTATTCTAGCAACGTTGAGGATATATTTGATCTTTTTCACGCATGATTTTTTTTCCTGCTTTATTTGATTAAACTACTAATTTGAGTTTTAACTATCTTCCATATTTTTTAATCTTATGATCTTAATCACGTGAAAATTATAACAAAAAAAATCGGAAAAGGGCCTAAAATACCCTTAAAGTATTGAAAATGGTATAAAATTACCCTCCATCCACCTATTGGCTCCAAAATACCCTTCCCACCCACCTATTGGGTCCAAAATACCCTTGTCATCCACCTTTTGGTTCAAAATTTACCACTTATTTAACGGTTTTATATTTAAACTATTTAAATATTTTTTAAAATACGTGGTGCTCAACTATTTGTTATAATTTAACTTATTAGTATAATTCATAAATCAATCCATTACCCACCCACTACTAATTAAATTTCTCTTAATAAACCCATCACATCAAGCTACTGCCAATTGAGTGTTTTTAAAAATTATAGAAGTAAATTATCATACATTCAAGTGGCTAAATAAAAATCACCGATAAACTTAAAAGTCTGACTATGTTCATCTTAATTATTCTTACGTCTCAATTATGTGATGTTACTTCATAGGTAACTTTTTTCAAAATAATATATTAAAGGTTTTAAAACAAATCATAAATATTTATAAAATTATATTTAAAAAAAGTGCATGAATTAATTCGGGATGTATTACTTGTTTACCTTTAATCATAAATTTTTAATTCAATTTTGAAAGAAAGTGTCCTCCTAAATAAGCGGCTCAACCTAAATTTAATTTGGGTTTTGATTCGGACTCGAATAATTTTGGATGTCATTTTCAGGAATCTATAATTTCATCGTGTTTTAGTAGTGTTTATGACAATTTTGATATTATAATTGGATTATTAATTGAGTGAGGTTTAGTTAGTAATGAGTGGGTAGTGGGTTGGTTTATAAATTATATTAATAAATTAAAATTATAATCAATAGTTGAAAGCCAAGTATTTTAAAAAATATTTAAAGAGTTTAATTTTAAAACAATTAAAAAAGTGGTTAATTTTGAACCCAAAGGTGGATGACAAGGGTATTTTAGAGCCAATAGGTGGATGAAAAGGGCATTTTGGAGCCAATAGGTGGATGGAGGGTAATTTTGTACCATTTTCAATACTTTAAGGGTATTTTAGGCCCTTTTCCGAAAAAAAACTGATGTACTCTTTCACTTTGCTCTTTAGAACTAATATACCTTTTTTACGAAAGTAATTCACATATACCCTTACAAAAGGGGTTTACATATATCCTTATTTGATACAAATTAAAGTGGCTCACGTATACCTTTTTCTTCTAACAAAAGTGAGAAAAGATCTATGTAGAGGTGTATATGATCATTTTAACCAAGTTCAAGATATAATTAATCCTTCTTACACATGATTTTTTTTCCCGATTTCTTTGATTAAACTACTAATTTAAGTTTAAACTATCTCCCATATAAATTTATTATTTTATCGTAGCGGCCATAATGTAATTTATTTTTGGATTAGTAATTCTTTTTGAACATTTATGATTAATTTTACAAGAAAATGAGTGAAAAATAAAATTGACCATAAAAATAATAAACTCAAATTAATTTTTAAATAAAATAGTAAAAAATAATAATCAAAAGTGAGAAGGATTAAATATACCCCAACATGAATTAAAAAAACTAAATAAATTTATTTAATTTTTTTTCACTTTCATTAAACCAAAAAGGATATATCTGGGTCCTCTGTGTAATAATTTGGATATATATATATATATATATATATATATATACACTTGTGAGGTGTATCAGACAATTTCCCCAAGTTATAATTAAAGAATTGTTAATAGAAAAAAAATAATTTTTTTAAAAATATGTCAAACAAATTAAAACGAAAAAATAATAAAGGGGGAAATCTAAAAGTAGCTGCTTCCAAATTTCTTTATATTTTTTTAACGGGTTTTGGGCCTTTGTGAGTATTTTGTTTTGGTTTAACTTTGGCATTGTATATCATTCTTTTGTTTTACCTTTAATAAATCAGTGGTCTTGGACCACTTTCAGTTAAAAAAGAAACAAAAGGGAGTAATAATAATAATAATATATATATTTTGTATAATTTTATACATAAGATTCAAAAATATAAATATGTACATGGTCTTATTCTTACTTTATAAAGATTGAAAAAATTATTTACAGTAGATCCTCAACTCAAATAAAATATATCAAAATTACTAAGAAAATATACATATAATATACACTAGATATTAAGAATATTCCACTTCTTCAAGTCTAAAATTGATTGATATTAACTGATACTATACAATAAATTGATTATTATTATTATTACTATTATTATTATCTAACTATTATCTTAATTAAGTATTTGAAGATCTCTAAATGATATTTCGCATACTTAGTGCTATTTGTCCGATTCTATCAAATGTATCACATTAGTTTACAAGTTATAGATTTGTATCCATGAACATGGTCGTATTTATTATTAATTTGTATCATTTGTATTTACTTGGTCTAATAGTTGTATGCTACTGCCAGTGGTGGAGCTAGAATATTCAATAAGAGGGTTCAAATGTAGAAATAGTCACGTGAAGTAGCCGAAGAGGGTTCTACATCTACCATATATACATAAAAAAATATTTTAATCATATATAAATGATATAATTTTCCGTCGAAGGGGTTCATCCAAACCCCAATATATATTATTTAGATAAAAAATTGAACTATTTATTTTGGGCCTAAAGTGTATATAGGGGTATATAGATCAAAGTTGAGCTATTTACATTTGTAATGGCCAAACCATGTCATTCCCCCCCCACAATTTATGTAACATTTTGTAGACAAAAGTGGATGTTTGAAATGTGACATTTTTGTCAAAAACTATCTCTCAAGGTGGCATGTCTTCAACTTTCCACTTTGTTTCCACTTCTTAAAACTGTTTGTGGAAATAATGGATGTTTGATGTGTAGTTTTGCTTGTTTGATTTTAGTCAAATCTTGTTCAAGAGAAGATGACAAATGAATTTCTAGGCCCAATGGGCCAGTGGCTGTATGAATCAAAGGCCCACTGTTCAATAGATATTAAGCATAGAGGGACTAGCTAGTGGTCAGTAGTGGATGGATTTATATTATCCTCGGTTCGGTTCGATTTTTCGATTTTCTGGCATATGCCCTAATATAAAGATTGTTTTAGACAACTATTAACTTTTGTATCGTTTGTGAGAATTAAGTTAGCAAGACATGAGTTATTAAATGTTCGGGGTGAGACATAACTTATTCAAAGTTACGCGCTTGATCTTATATTTGTGAATTTTTTTTCCAAAATAAAGATCGGGAACAAATTAAATATCAGACTTCAAAAGGGGCATTGGGTGCAATTTTTGAGTATTACATGTTGTCTTTCGTAGTAATGAAAAATAATGTTACTATTGAAAAGAGGAAGAATATCGAAGAAGAAAAATTCAGAATTTGAAGTCAGTGACTCGTTCGATAATGAATAAAAATTTAGTACTAGAAATGTACTGGTCCTAAAATTCTTTTGACTATACATATAGACACACATGTAAAGGTATTTGTCCTCACTCAATAGGTATACATATGGATGAATCAATGAAGGAGTTCTATCTCTTTATAAACTATATGCCCTACTTGTCCCTCATACCTTTTAATAAAGATTGACATGATCGTTTGATTGAATATATAAGAATATTGTTAAATAAAATGTATTAGTGATGCTTGTCTTAGCAACACATATATTAGTTATATTTGTATTAATTATACATCGATTATTTTTATGCATAATGCATTAAAAATAGCATGTATTGCAAAAAAAAAAAATTATTTACAAAGATGTCCTCCACTATTATGGTGGAAAAGATGTAAAAAATGATTTTGAGGGGTAATTGAGTTTTTTTTAATCATACTAATGCATATATTAAAACCGTTGTATTGCCAAATGCTAAATATACCTAGAAATTCATGATGGTTTTAGCAATACACACCTTAGCACACAATAGCGTGTAGCATTAGCTATACATAGATTAGAAAAGAGTACGCCAAACAAGGTATAGTAATATACAAGGCTAACACAAACATTATTTTTCCTAATACACTCTACTAAACGACCTCTAAAAATCTTCTTCCGACCTTTGAAGTCGTCTAGCACTACATTAAAAATGATCTTTAACGAATATTAATTACGATGATACCTTAATTGCCATTAAATATGTGTTTTAGCAGTGATTAACATTCTTTGTAAATTCCATAAAACCTATAACGAGATTGAATTCAATGATAATTAACTATTACCGGTAAAGATTTGAACACTCTTTGTTAATGTGTATATTTATTATTTTTACTGTAATGCTAATTCTTGAAGGGGTAAACTTGTCCCAATAAAATAGTTAAAATGATCTTCTTGTCTGGTTGGTTGCATGCAAAAATACTAGTATTTAGAAATATTTAAACAAGTATATTAATTAAATAATCAAGAATTAAAGAAGTATTAAACCAATAGAAGTTCATAGGTTAGGGGCTCAATGCAAATGAAACATTTGTCCCACTAGGCCTTAGGTAATTAATTAATTAAATTGAGTTAATTAAATTAAAGGGATACTGAAAACTAAATAAAATACTAGTCATGTGATCTTTTCAGAATCTTGATTTCGTCAGTGTAAATCTTATCTAATTATTATATTAATTATAGATATATATTGATAGTGATATAATTAGTTTCATTTGTGCACAAAGTAAATTATTAAAATACGTAATCCAACCCTAATGATGTACTCTATAAGCTTATTATTCCAAAATTAAAATTATTTGGCATAATTTTATACTTTAGAACTTGTAATATATCTTTAGGGCTTCATAAAATCTTTGCTAGAAATTAGTTTAGAACAAGTTAATGTTTTAAGGAAAAGAAAATAATGATAGTCGTATATTTTCTGACTTCAAATAATTATATATCTCTGATATATGATGCATTTAGCTACAAGTTAAGCGTATTAATGTTAACGCTTTTAAATTTTAATTTTTCTAATCGATCATAATCGATATGGAATAATAAAATAAAATAAAATAGTAGCTTGACTAGTGTTAGGACAATTGCAAACATAATAACCTATTATCAATGTTATACTTTACTAGATGTGTGACATGTTGATTAGATCAAAAAATAAAGTTCCATGTGGGCTTAAATACAACCAAGAATCAATTGGTGAGCATATATATTAGACCAAGGGGGAAGAAAAATATTAAAGAAAATAATAATTAAAACTATCTTTTCATGAGATACCATTAATAAATAATATAAAATTTATGTATAGTCATTTTTCAACCTTTTTTATTGATGAAATAACCGCCTACGGAGTTTTAAAGATATGATACCTGAGTCTAACTCAAATTCAATAGTTAGATTATAAGAAAGTGTTTATTCAAATTCATATAAGGAAATTTTCACTCTTCTACGGATATTGGACTTCTTAGTATCTGTACTTTCACATCTAACTATTTCATGATGCTCGATCTTTAATATTTATGCCCTTGTAACAAACAATTTTTTGTAGGGTGTAAATTTATATCATAATATCAAAATATTATACAATTTATGCTAGGCCATGATTTCAATTTTTTTTAAAGAATTTATGTCCCCCACTAGGCATAAGACGAATTGCTAAAGGGCAACTCATTTGAAGTAAATCTTTTTAAAATTAAAAAACAACCAATACGAAGGATAAAACGTGTAATTTTATGTTAAATATGTATATATATATATATACACCTTTGTATCAAAATAGAAATTTCTAGTTCACTATGTGACTTTTGACCTAAAAGTGTTTAGTTCATTCCACAATATTTTTGATCTTTCTAATCAAGTTGGAATAAAGCTCAACCTAATAATTCAAAATATTATACTAATTATTTCTAAAAGAATTATTAAAACTTGCATTATGGAAAGGTGGAGCCAAAATTGAGACAATGGTCACATGAAATATTGTTGAAAAAAGAAAAAAAGATCTTAAGTAGGGACATTATGATATCTCCATTAGATATTGAAACTTATGCTAGTTTGGCATATAATTGTTAGTTAGTGTACTTCTAGTTGGAAAGCATCCAATTGCATTTAACCTTGAGTGGGTCAAGCCACCGAAACAAAAATACCTTTTAGCGGTATTAAATATTGACACTAATAAAGAGTGTTAAAGTCTTTATCGACATTAGTTAAGTGTTATTAGAACCCATATACAAAGAGTGACAATTGCTGCTAAAATTACATATTTAGCGGCAATTAAGAATTATACCGTTAAAAATCATTTTTGTTGAAGTGAGTCTACTAGAGAAATATTTCTAGTATGTGGATTTTATTGGTCTAAAACATTATAGTCTATATTATTTTATAAAAAAATTATGTGACATGGTAAATTAAGGCCTTATATTTAATCAAAATAGTGGTAATTTTAAATACTTCCACTATATAATGATTTTTGAGATTTTATAACAGATATTTACAAAATATATTTTTAAGCGTGTAGATATATTGTATTTCATAATTAGGTTTTTTTTTTTTTTGATAAATCTAAATTTACATTAGGCTATATAAGTTTTATCTATTATTTTAATACCTTTTTAGTTTTCTTTTGAATGTGGCAGGCTTAGTAAAAGAGTGTGTTCTTTAACAAAATATTATTTTTATTTTCAAAATTAGGGGTAAAGGAAGGGAATTATGGAGAGTTGAACCCTTGTCAATAAGGTTCAACTAACTAAGCTAATAAATATTTTATTAATTTTAGGTTTATATATATTATAAATTTTTTAACTTGATAAAGAGTGTCATGAGATGGAATTCAACTTTTATATATATATA
>NC_028640.1:1942314-2002979 GCF_001406875.1 Solanum pennellii
CTATATATATATATATATATATATATATATATATATATATATTTAATGATAGTGAGAGAGACATTACAAAATAGTGGTTGAAAAAGTTATTTTGATAGAGAAGTGTGATAAATCATATTCAATATTTTAAATAGTCTAATGAATCTAAAATTAAGAAAATTAAATTAAAGTCATATACAAATGGATCGGTTATCAAATACTTTAGCACAATACAAAACAAAAAAGAGTGTAATTTAATATGATATTTGATATGACAAATATTCATTACTGTTTTCCCAATGACAATTATATATATATATGTATATATTATTTTTATTCATTGTTTCAATTTTGCTTTAAAGTTACGTGATCAAGTTCATGCATATTTTAGTAAAAGTTCAATCACATTTGCTTAATTTTTAGACACATATGATATGACTTAATCTATCATTTTTTGCTTGAACATCTGTTTATCTATAGTCCATTTATATAGAGCTAAAATTCAGTATTTTTTTTTTAAAACTTCAAGTATAAATATCTAAAGTTACAATCGTATACATGTAAACTTAAAAATAGCGCAAATCGACAGAAGCTACAAACTTGATTGAATTGAACCTTGATATCATTATCATATTTTAACGAAACCCTAAAATGCTTATTTCGTAATCGTTCAAAATTCAACTGAAATCAAAAGAGTTAGCAGATTCGTTTCACTCAGAATAGGAATAGACTAGGGTTTAGATATTTCTAGTCATGTGGCATGGCCATTGAATTTTTTTGTTGTTTTTGGAGAATATTTAAGAACATTTGTTGTGTACAAATAGCATAATTATCACGAGGAGATGTCACACAAGTTTGTGGTCCATGTTGTTGTCTGGTCTGCCTAATGGCATTTAATGTGATATGTTGTCTTTGGGCTATACAAATACCTAATGTTCATGTCATTTCACTAAAATAAGTTGGAGCTGAGACACCACCAAACACCCTCATCCACTCATGAGTTTGATAATGAAATTTAATAAAAAAAATTATTTGAAATTGACTATTTGGTTGGTTTGAAATCAACTTGTAAAATGCTTCGTCGAGAGAGTAATAGTTTGTGTTTGACTAATTATTAGTTAAGTGCTTGTATCTGACTAATATTTATAAAGTATTTTCGTTTAGTTTGAAATCAATTTGTAACATGTTTCGTCTGAGAGTAATAATTCATATTAAATCAATTATTTGATAAGTGCTTTTATTTGACTAACGTTCTTAAAAAGTATTTGGAGAATATAAAATTTAATATCGATAATCACATAAAAAATAAAAGCAAAACACTTTCTTTTTTTTGGTGAAAAAAAAAATTGCTTTAGCTTGGGTATAGAAACATCTTCTACTACTATTGTTTTTAATTTACTTGTCAAATATCAAAATATAAGTAAAAGTCATTTGTTTATTCTAAAAAAAAAATATCTTTATACCAAACACACTCTAAGCTCCTTTGTTTTCTACTCTCTCCGATTTAATTTGTTTATTTTTTTTTTAGTGTATTAAAAAAATGAAGATCACTTTTTTCTTTTTTGACAATTCTTTATTTTTAACTTTCTATATAACACATTTAAGACCATAAAGTTTAAAATACATTCTGCATATCTTTAATTGAAATCACAAGATTTAAAAGTAATTTTTAAATTATTATTTTTTATATTAATTCAAAATAGCACAAATAAATTAAAAAAAGGAAGTTCTTATTTTCCTACTAGACTACATTAAATAATGATCATAAATAGCAATTAAGAATATGTATATTTAACGGTAATAAACACTCTTTGTATATATTTCTAAAGCTTTTAGCGACGTTGATTTTAATGAAATTAACTAATATCAGTAAAAAAATTTAACATTCTTTACTAATATCTATATTTATTATAGCTAACAGTTATTTTTATTGTAGCGCTATTCCCTCCCATGACTTCCAAAACAGAAAAAATATGAGGAAACAAAAGAAAAGATACAAGAAAACCCAAAATTATGTAAATAACTAAAGGACAATGTAGATAGGAATGGGTATGTTATGGGTTTCCATTTCCATGCAAGAGGGAGAAGAAAAAGGCTGAAGATGTTTGCTGTAAAATTTTAACATTTTGATATATCATATTGTATTATGTTATATTGTATTTTATTTTTTTAATAAATATAATATATTATGTTATACAAAGAATGCTAGAGATCTAACAACTTAAGTAATAATCCTACGAGAGAAATAAGATATGAGACAAAACTATATAAAAAGATAAATAAAGAGTTAAAAAGATTAAAAATATATTTAAACTATTTTACTGTATAGTGTTTCATACATGATTATTTAGAGTGTGAATTTTTTACGTTAACTAACACCCAATGGTGAGTGAAACAACCAGATATTGACTAGATCAAATATTTGTCTAGAAGTGCTTTAAGCGTGTTTGTCCATAATACCTTCATCCATATGACATATAGCGATTCTATTAGCTAACACATTAACTTTTAAATGTATTTTTAATTGACTTCTTTAAAATCCTATTCTCTCCTTTTTCGAGTCAAAGGTATCAATGTCATAAAAGAGATGAAACCACGTCTAAGAATGTGGAAAAGAAAATAGTGAATTTCATAGTTGAAATAAACTAATTTATATGGTGATAATTTTAACTTTTAACATTAATTTTTAATCTCATATTAATTATTTAGATTTTACACAATAAAATTATTTTTTCACATGGTAGAGTTTTGGAACATAGGAGAGAGCGCAGACACAACACATTAAAAAGTATATTTTGCGTACTATTAGACGATCGTTCAGATAGAAAATTTACTATTTGAATAATTTAAATAAAAAACTAAAAAAATGAAATTAGTCATATATGTTTTGACCATTTTAACTCTAAAATAAAAATAAAATAGGATCTATCATATAACAACAAAGGCAAAATGAGAAAAAAAAATCACATTGTATCTGGTGTTACATAAATTAGATTTTTTTCATCATTACATAACACTATATTTAATTATTTGACACAAAAATTTTTAATAACAAATAATATGATGCAGTAAATGAGATTAGTCATTCCTTATTTAGAGACTTCAGTTTCAAACTTTAAATATAAACATAAAATATTTATTATATTACCTTCAAATACATCCTACTCAGTGTGAATTCGAATTTGTCAAGTTCAGTTCTATTACCAAATAACAAATGAGAAACAAAAAGAAATACACAATACAATATAATACATCTGTTTAAAAAAAGAATGAGCTAAACTTGACACATAATTTAAGAAAATAAAAAAAAAATTCAATCTTGTAATTCTAAATTAAACTTATGTCAAATATACCAAAACATCTTTTAATCTTATAGCTTTTACTATGCCATATAAAGAGTCATCTTTTAAACAGATTCGAAAGAAAAGTTGATCAATCTTTTTGAAACGAAGATAGTAAGTAACAACCCTCGAAACAAGAAGTTAAAAAAAAAAAAAAGAAATAGAGAAAACAAGAATCTTGAATTTTCATTTTTACTAAATTTTCAACTTGGCCAATATCCTTGTCATTGGTGGGGACTAACACACATACACTTCTCTTTTAAACTCAATAGTAGTACTAATTTGTTTTTTCCTATGTCTCTTTATTCCTCTCTTTGTCAATGTTTTAATGCTTTGCCTTTTTTCATCTAAACAAAAAGCCCCAAAAATAACTACACAAAAAAAAAAATAAAAAAAAATACAACTTTTAAACAAGTGTGCTACTTTTTTTTTCCTTTACTCTCTCTCCAATGATCTTATCTTCATTTATTTCATGTTACAACTTATTTTTCTCTAAATTTTCTTTCATCTTTCTTCAACATTTTTAGTAAAAACTAAAAATACTCACAAAACAGAAAACAGTTTCTGTCATGTCACTTCTTATTCTCTGCTACAACTTTCTTGAAATTAAAAAAAAGGTACTCTATGCTTTTCTGCCCCTTTTTTCTCTGTTTTTATAATATCTTGAGCTTTTCTTGAATTTTTTTGGGTTGTTAGTATTTTTTTTTGTGATTGTTTTTGTTATAATTATTGTTATGGTAATTACTAACAAATGCTACTTATACTTATATTAGTTGTTGTTACTATGATTATGATTCTTGAATTCTTTTCTTGATCTGCTATGAGTAGCTTGAATTTTGGTCTAGTTGGTGTATTTTAGGTTTTAGTGGACTATGGTGTTTTGCAATTTTCTATGTTGTAATTTAGATATATTATGTTTCTTTAATTTTTTTTTTTTTATTAATCTATCAAGGGTAGGGGAAGGGGAAATTTATAAGGTGGTAATTCGAATCCTGTGTAATAAGGTGAATGTTCAGGTAGTCAACTAACGGAGCTAGCTATCAAGATTCTGTACTTTTAAGTTTGAAATTGTCTTGTGGACAAAATTTCACTATAGGTGAAAATAAAGAAACTTGATTTTGTGTCTTTTTTGGTACTGTTTTATGACCTATTTGAGGTGTAAATATAAATAGGGATAGATTACACTAAAGGGAAGAGTGGCAAACTTGGTTTGAAGTTGAGGAACTGAACTAATTTATCGAAGTTTTCGTCTGTGAAAATTTGTGAAAGATGTTGAATTGTTGTTGAAATTTTGTAGTTTAAAGCATAGTAGGCTTGATGAGCTCATGATTACATGGCAAATAAGTGTATTTTTCTACTGATTTTTTGGTTTGATGATGAGTTATGTTAGGTGTTAAGATACCTCTAGTGAAATTGTGTGCCGAGTCGAACCAAGATTTGAACTTTATGAGTTCTTATTAAATTCTAAGAAAGCAACATCAGGTGTGTGTTAGTAACTGAATTTTTTTTTTACATGTTTAGTGAATTTCTTAATACAAATACAGAGTTCGAACTAAAGTTACTAGGTTCCGCAGAACCATAGTTTGGCTTCTAGCTCCGTCCGTGATTGTGTTCATTTGCTTCCTTGATGTTTTCCAGTTTCTCAAATTTTTTCTGATGTTGCCGCCTTTTGTTGCCCAGGTTCTTCCAAAAAGTTGAATTTTGCTAGAGTTCAATAAGTTTAGGAGTTCTTCTAATTATTTGTCTTAGTGCAATAAAACTGTAACTCCGTAAGTATTGTATTTCTCATTTCAACCTTTAAGTTTAGCACTATGTTGTTGAACTAAGCTTTTTCCTACACGATTAAACTGACCTTTGAGTCATTACTGTGATAACAACCAGTTGTAATTAAGGTTCAACATGAGCTTGAGCTTGGTGTTTTAAGGTTGTAAGCAGGTAGATCTTTTCCCATATGTGAACAAATGATGTACTTCTATTTGATGCACCGGTACTGATTAGAGAATGTAGAATTCCTACTCGTTCATGTGGTATCGATTTTACTGTTCTGGGAATTTCAAAGCTGTTTCCATAGAGGTATAGGGAACTTGTACCTACAGAGCGGAAAGCAAATCAAAACCGAACTTTGATGTTATTCATTTTGGTTTCTGTGACACTTAGTTTACAATTCGAGGGAAATGATTAATGTATAGCTAAATAAATTGTTATTCATCATTGGTCAATTGATCTTGAAAGTACCGTCTCAGCATGAATGATTGTTTCTCTTGTTCGAAAAATCATGTACTTTGTTGTACATATGCAGGTGAATCAACTAACGACGACCATCCATTGATTTAACACTACCTGTTATTTTACCAAAGTCTAAATCCGTTCCCGACTTATCTCCAAGCAACATGAAGCCTCCAAATTTCAATCTTGAATCAGAAGACGAGTCCGAGGTCAGCAACTGCCAAGTAGGTTCAAACATATCCGTCCAAGAAATTCGCCCTGGTCCTTCCCTTAATCTTCAGCAGGAATCAGTTCCTGTTACTCTTGACTTGACTCTTGGCTTCAGCAGCAGTGACTCCGAGTTGAAAGCCAATGCTGAGGCGAGTGACGAAGTAGTACCCCATCCTCCAACGGCAGAACTATCCCGAGTTTTCTCGTGCAATTTCTGCAGGCGCAAGTTTTACAGCTCCCAGGCATTGGGCGGACACCAGAACGCACATAAGAGGGAGAGGACTTTAGCTAAGAGAGCAATGCGGATGGGAATGTTATCGGACAGGTACGCTAGCTTAGCATCATTGCCCCTTCATGGGGCTGCATTTCGATCTCTTGGCGTTGAAGCTCATGCTTCCACACACCAACGCATCTCGCACCAAGAAACACCTATTCATGCAGTTAGAAGCGGGGCTAGATTTGAACAAGGCTATTTCGGGATGCCAGTATTCGTGGAGGATGATGAAGTGGAAGTGTTCTGGCCCGGTAGCTTCAGGCAACTAGACGGAATTGGTGGCAATATGGGGTATAATTCAGGGCAAAGTTCAAGCATAAATTTTGTAGCTGTAGCTCCTCAAACTAGGACAGATCCAACATTGCCTGATCTTAATTTGAAACTCTGATTTTTTTGGTATTCTATTCTACTTTTTGTATCAGAATTTTCACAATTGTGGTATTACATATTTTACATTAGTGCTCTATTTGTACAGGAGATGAATATTTGAGACTGTCTTGAGCTTTCAATTTTGAATCTTTTTCATTCCCAAATTTGTTCCATCTTATTGTACAATTACAGTATGATACTTTGTTACATATAAGTACAGATTTGGGACAGTGCTGATATTTTTTAGTTTATGCAAACCTTTAATCCTGTTTATCATTATTCGTTAGATTCACTTCAGAAAGTCTCACATTGGGAGTAAGACATACATAGGCGATTCTATATCTGGTAGGGCTCGAACGTGAGACCTCTGATTAAGGATCAGAGAGTACTGCCTCTCCACCACAATGCTTGTTGGCACAGTAGTAATCATATTAACTGTTCATATCAATAGTGATAGTTAGTTGCCTTTTTCATGCCAAATGGGACCTATATTGATTCACAATTTGGCATTGAAACCTTCCAATTAGAAAAAAAAAAACTAGAATCTTATATGAGAGATTACAGACGAAATAAGATTCATAACTAACAAAAAAACAGGAAAGAAAACACACGACACATTAGATCAAAATACGTCCAGAACCAGCAATGAGAAAAACCAGTAACAAGTTTGTTTATTGGAAGCAGTAATCAGATGGAGGCGTTGCGTTGTTTCGTTCTTCATTGTTGTGATTTGTCCATGAGAAATGCAACTTCATCAATCACCGCGATTCATAACCACGAGAATCAGTGCAATCACTCCACCAACTATGTATATGTATTATATTTCAACATGCTAGCACAAATCAAACATTCAGGATCTAAGTATTATAGTTCTTCACAAGTGCGTTCTCCAGCTCCACCTGCAATACAAAACAAATCCATTGAATTTTCTCATAATGTTACAACTAGTCAAATCAGTGGATGATTTGTTTATTGCCTCTAAACAAATGTCAATAAAAGTTGTTTTTGTGGTAGTGTGTGCAGGAAGAAGAATGAACTCTACTAACAACTTCAATGAACACACTACACAAATGCAAATTATATAAATTAAACGAACTTAGTTACCTCATCTTCAACCTTTTTCTTTTTTCGGGTTGGTTGCCAGTCAAATGTGATGTGTGGACATCAAGTCTGTCCTCTCCTGTGAAATCTGCTACATTTTTCTTAATCTCAATGGCTGAATCTCCAAGCTCAGGCCTAACATAACTTAAATCAATGGACTTTAAAGTGTCTATATCTATAAATGCACAAGGGATCTCCCCAAGTTCTAAACAATATGTTAGTATTAATTTCTCAAGCTTGGGAAAAGTTTCCCTCTCAACTTGCCATTCTGATAATTTGACCCCTCGCAAAATCAAAGTCTTAAGACTTTGATAGATGTCCTCACTTGCGTCCCATTTCTTATCCACGAAATTACAGCGGTGTAACTCAGTAATATCAAGCTTAGGCAATGCTGCGATTGCTGACAACAAATCAGGTCTCAGGAGAAAACCAGACAACCGTAACTCTTTCAAGCTTGTGGGGAAGTGAAATCCATTGGGTTGTCCGATTAACGAGGGATATTCATAACAATCGTATCTTACTATTAATGATTCAAGTTTATTAAGCACATCAAGCTTGGGAAACCAATCGTCGTGTGTAGGAGGAAACTGCGGTTCCATGATGCTGCAGTAAAGGTGCTGAAGAATTGGGAACTTCTTCAGAGCATCATCACTCATGCCTTCAGAATATGAGATAACAACTCCGGATAGAGTTGTCAAGTTTGAAGAATTCCCAGCTTCCAATATTCTACTTTGGATATCCTCTTTCTCTTCAAAGAAAGAACATTCGTTAATTTTCACATGTTTCAGCTTTGACAGTGAGAATATTCTGGGCAGTAAAACCATGGGGGAATAACTTGTGTTGATGAACAGAGCTTCCAGATTCTGGAGGTTCAACCACGACACTGGGATAGCTTTTACACCAGAAGCCTGAATCCTTAAGAACCTCCTATTTCTTCCATTAAAGAGTCTTCCAGAACAATGCCATCCAGTTGCAACACTCTAACAAGTCCAAAGGGTCTTGTGTGACAGATATATCTGAAGTAATCAAGTGGACCACTCACTTTTAAAGATATGAGATGCTTACTAACAGCTAAGCACTTATTAGAATTGAATAAAACACATTTTTTGTGGAGTTGGCAGTTGTCAGCATGAATGGTTAGACGATGGTGTAGGAAATCTGAAGAATGAAATGTATCACCTGAATTGATTAACTTGAGAAACTTCTCCTTTTTGGCTTTTTCAGAACAAAAATCGTGCACAACATCATGAACATAGCAAACCTTGATCATTAAAGACGTCCACCAAATACTCTTGGAAGGGATATGATCCACCATTATCAGGCTGCTGGAAATTAGAGCATCCAAGTAACTTTGAGTTACTTCCTCTAAACTATCATGATCCACAAACCCTTCGGCCATCCACAACTGCATCAATGTAGAGACTGGAGTTCGTTGGCTCTTTTGAGTTGTCGCAAAGTAAAGCAGCAACGGCTTCAGGTGGCATGGTAAATGGTCATAACTTAACTGCATAACCAAATTGATGTTGGTAGAAATAAAGGAATCCAGATTATGCAGTATCTTAAGCCAAAAATCCTTTTCCTTTTTCTTCCCTCTAACAATTACTCCAGCAATTAAAACAATAGCCAAGGGAAGACCCTTACATTTCTCAACTATTTGGTGTCCAACTTTTGACAGTTCAGCAGGGCAGCTTCCTTCATCTCCAAATACCCTTTTTTCGAATAAATCCCAACTTTCTTCAGATGTTAAAAGTTCAAGGCTGAGAGGATCACTACGGCATTTAACTTTCAAACCTACCTCACTACTTCGGCTAGTTAAAATAACTCTATTTCCTCTCTCAACCTTTGGAAAACATGCTATTAACATCTCCCCTGTTGCAATATCCCACACATCATCCAAGACGATGAGGTACCTTTTATCGAGTAGTGCTACTCGTAGCTTTTCAGCAAGGTCATCCTCACTTTCTTTTGTCTCCGAGGCAGTAACTTGCTGAAGAATCTCCCGCAACACCTTTGACTTGTTAAAGTTTTGGGAAACAGTGCACTTAGCACGGATCTTGAAATGACTAGCAACTAATGTATTTTTATACACTTTGTTGGCCAGAGTAGTTTTACCGAGTCCTGGCATTCCGACAATGGAAATGACATCAAGCTCAGATTCATGTTCATCAAGGAGCTGGTCAATGATCCAGGCTTCTTCTTTCTCATGACCTACTGTTACCTCAACAAAAGGTGATGAAGTTGACTGAGTTGGCTCGAAGGAAGACTTTGCATCAAGGGGTTCATCCCCATTCTTATCCTCCAGCCCTAAACTGGTGACTTGTTCCACGATAAGTTTGATCTTATCAGTGACACTCTGAAGTGAGAAGAGGAGATGCGAGAGAGCTTTATCTCTGACAAGAATGGAATTAATGACATGTTCTGCCTCATATGCCACATCCAAAGCACGCACCCAACAATCTTTAACTACTCCACTAGTGCCATCCAATGTTTGCCTGACTTTCCTGAAAGATGATATTAGGAATTCAAGGCTTTCTTTCACCATCCCAATTTCTTTTTTTATGAGAAAAACTGAATAAGCATTGGAAATGAGTAAATCATTTAAATGTCTGAGTAGAAGATTCATGAAGAGGAAACCATCATCCATAGGAAACCGAAGTTGAGATGACTCGGGAGCTTTTAAAAAAATGTGTCTGATATCTCCCTTCATTTGTTCAATTTCTTGCAAAAAGTCTGGAGCTGAAAAGTCCGCTTCATTGATATTATCCTCAGAGATCTCCTCCAACAGCTTACTCACCAGAAAAGATATTTTTCTGGTAAGCATTCCAGCATGTGCCAACATATCGTTCAATTTTTCACGATGGATAAACCGCTTTGGCATATCAGTGAGAAAGATCAATAGGAACTCCATCATGACACTAATGCTTCGAGTTGGAGCGTAATTGATGGCTACTACACCGGCCATGCGTCCTTGGAGATGAATGAGATAATTTTGAAGAATCCTTGGAGATGTTTTTAGGATTTGCTTAACCAATCCTTCTAGTTCTTTTGACGTTGATTCTTTGATGAGCTTAGAAGTAGAAATGTATAGAACCTCCAACTCAAGAGGGATTATGTCGATGAGTAGAGAAGTGATCTTGGAAGAGCATTGTGAGACGTTATAGTAATCATAATAATACTTATTACCAAAATATTCTTTATACACTCCAGTCCAAAGATCAAAACAGAATTGTGTTACTCTATCAACTGTCATTTGGTACCGAGCATAGAGAAATTCTGTTGTTGTAATTTTGTTGCATTCCAATTCATAGAAATCTCTGAGATGTTTGCATACTTGCCGAAGAATCTTGTATTCACTCATGAGGGGTAGAAGCAAATCAGAACAATACTTTGGTAGATCATGGAGGTTTCTGATGAGGTATTCAAACAATTTTATCTCTGTAGTTGTGGCTACATAATCATTCTTCAAACTCAAATAATTTCTTATCTCTTCAAGCAGCAGAGGGGCAAGACATTCCATGTTGTATCTCTCTAGGATTATTTTATCTACGTACTCCGTAGATTGATCGAATTTGCTTACACTCAGTGACATCCTCTCATAAAAGTCATCCAAATTCGTCGAATTCCCAAACAGGACAAATGTTCTTAGGAATCTCAGTTCCATTCTTAGATTTTCAAAGGCATCCAATTCTGAAGCAATGAATTCCTTCTTTATTTGCTTCAAGCCATTCAAGAAATCATCAATAAGATTGGTGATTCTTGTTTTTTGTTCCTCAAATAGTAGCTGCTAAATCAAAAACATATTCATCAGCAAAATTCAGTTGAAATTTTTTTGGCTCTTAACACTTGAAACTACAGTATTGGTAGACAATAGACATACCAATGATTTTTCTCCTTTTTCCATCCAACCAGCCTTCAATATCTACAGAATTTGATTTTTCAAACTAATCACATGCACATTCAATAAGGATAAAAGAGTTAGAAACACAAGTAAAAGTAACAGCAAGAAGAAAGAGTTAAAAGAATGTCAGCTGTTAAATTTATAGGGTTTAAATTCTAAATTTTCCTCAAATATGTTATCGAACTTTGTAGAAAAAGAAAAGGTTCATTTATATCAACAGTTAAAACTTTGACTCATCTATGTCATTATCATTTGAGAAAAAATACATTCATGCCATTATTTTTTACCCCAATAAGATCCCAAACAACTTTTAATACTTTTCAATTGGAATTTTAGATCAAATTGATTCTTTTTGTTTCTTCTACCTTAAAAACCACATGTAAAACATCAACAAACTCACAAATTTCCAACTTCTTCCATTCTTCACGAATTCACCTCAAATTTCCGCCACTAATTAATTTTTCTTTTAATAAGCAAAAATTCTAAATTTAGGAAAGAGTTTATTTACTAAAAACAAGAGTGAATACTACAAATTATGACAATCATCTAACATTTTATAATTATCTAAGTCAAAAATACAAATTAGTTTTCTAGTTCTTGTAATGTATGTTTCTTTCAAATCAAGTGAATCACAAAAATACATGTAAAATGAAAACTAGAAAAACATTATATTATACCTTTTTCTTTACTCTCAAATGGTAGTTTGCCTTGTTGCAGATTTACAAGAAGCAAATGTTGAACTTTCAATTAGTTTATCAAAGTCTAGAGATCTGAAATAGATTAGTTTAAGTTTACTGCTCACTCCTTCTATTTCTAATTGTCATGTTGCTCTTTTCGAAAGTTAATTTGATTAATTTTTAAAGTTAAATGCGATTATATTAATTAAATATTTTAAGTATTCCAACATGTGCCAACATATCGTTCAATTTTTCACGATGGATAAAGCGCTTTGGTATATCAGTGAGAAAGATCAATAGGAAGACAGTAATGCTTTGAGTTGGAGCATATTTGACAGCTACCATGCTTCGTTGACTTCCATTTTTCCATTTAATCTCTAACCTCGAGCCAGCCTTCAATTTCAACTATTAAATTTATAGGTTTTGAATTATTAAAAATATATGTAGTAAATAACAATTCTGAATAAACACATGATATTTCTATAGAGAAAATGTTCTCTAATATTTTTACCAACCAAAATGGAAAAATTGAAAAAACTGTTTAGAGAGGTAAGAGAAGAGGGTCGGCTACTAATCTTATATTGATGCTTGATTATCGACAAAAAGGAATTACTCGGATAATAAACATCCACGCCTTCGACCTTAAGACGGTAAGCAAAAAATGGTAGAAGCTCCAACATATTATTCTATATATCCAACATATACATTCTATCATTATCAAGTCAAAAATATAAACATTTTTCTAGTTCTTATGCATGTATGTAATCCACAAATTAAAATAAAAAGGGGGTATTACTCTCTCTGCCTTTGAATTCAAATATTACATGTAAAAACATGAAATAGAAAGAAAAATATTTTACCTTTTTCTTTACTTCCAAGCTGTTAAAACCATGAAAATTAACAAGGATATGATTTCCCACTGTGTTCAAAATTCATATTAGAGCTCAAACTAAATTCGAATTATACATTATAGGGCCCATTCGAAAGTGACGCTTTCAACATAATTTTTTTCGTATACACAAAGCTCAAACCAAGACCTCTAATCAAGGATAAAACAATCTCACCTTCCTAAAAATCTCTCCATTAGTGAACTAAATTGACTATGGATCTGCCAATAAAATAAAGGATCCATTTGGTAATTAAAATTTTTTGTTTATTTTATTTAAATATTGGGACATAACACAAGTATCTCCTAGATTATAATCGAAATTTCAGAGACACACCTAAATTAAACTAAAGTCTTATTACCCTTGAGCTCTTTATTTATGCACCTTTTGGCTTATATTACACACTTCATTACTTCACGTAGTTAATATGCGTGGGAGATGTTTGAATGTCACGTAAGTCCAAAAACTCCATAAAATTAATTGATAAATGCTTATTCTGTTATTCAATTACAAATATATTTATGGAGACTGTCAGCTATCATTTCGATTTTCGAGTAGAAAGTCTTCGGTTTTAGATAATAATTCAAAATAAATTATAAACTTAAATTAATCAATTTTAGATCTAGACTTTGATTAGACTAATTGAATGTTCACGTTGACGCTGCAAACATAAATCAAATATGTTTTACATATTCATAAACAACAAATGATAGTATAAACAACCCGTGTCAATCGAACAATACATAGATATCCAAACATCAACTACAGATTAGACAAATTATTCAGCACTGAAAGAAAACGCAAAAACAAACTTCGTTTTGAAACTTGGCATGTTTGAATCAACAAAACATACTTGTAACAAGTTTCTTTATAGGAACAGGTAATCAAAACTGAGACTGCAAATGCATCACCATGCCTCGATACTCTCCTGCTAAAAAGGAGGAAAATATGTAAGAGAAAAATAGATGAGGAATGTGCTACAACAATCATTACTAATATCGAGGTATAAGGGACAACATATAGTAACGAAAAATCGAAGGATAAGAAACTATAGGAGCAATACTATGACTATTGATATGAACGAGACAGCAAGACAACACACTGCTACCTACTAATTCTGCGTAGAGAGACTATAGGGATAGATGCAATCTTATTGAAAGATATCTTATTCGATATTTTAATGAATACGAGAGGGAGAGAATTGGACTAACCTTATAACAACTTCACTTTGTGGCGTTGAAATCAGCTTCAGTAGGGAATAGTGAGCTTGAATTTGCCACTTTCTGGATGATCAGCTTGCTTCTTCTTTTTCTCGCATTCTATTTCTCTTGCAGATTTGCTTGCTTTGCTTGTGTTTTCCAACGTCATCTCTTGAAGGTTATCCAAATGGGCAAGATCGAGTGGCACAGCCTTAAGATGAATGCAGGAGATCAGGAAAAGGCTCCTAAGTCTTGGGAAAGGACAGTTTGATGCCTCCCACGACACGAAATCTGCCATTTCAATCCACAAGACCTGAAGTTTCTTGAAACCTTCTGGCTCCATCCTCCAGGACGGCCCCGTGAATGCATTTTCTTTCAGTTTTAGGACCTGGAGATTTTTCACCTGCCCCAATCTATATGCCTGATTCCAGTCAAACCTTGTTTTTGATAGAGTTAACTTCTTCAAATTTGGTAAACATTCGGAGAATGCTGACGGAAGGTGAAGAGATTTATTACTCTTATCATCATTTAGCAGTGTTAAACTTTCCAGGAGCATTAGCACTTGAAAATTGCTGAAAAATTCACCCTTGCTAGTTTCAAGAAAAGGCGTCAAATTACCTTTAACACTCATTTTTTTGACATTACGAGCCTTTGAAAGAACATTTCCCTTGCAGCTTTCTGGTGTAACCAGAGATAGAGTTTGCAACAAACAAGAATTTGTACTACTACTACTACTACTTGTAGGGGGTGGTAAGATTGCAGGTTTGTTGGTGCGCAGATGACGCAAACGTGGCATGTTCCATATGTCAGTTTTTATATCAAGGGTGGGCTTGGAAGTATTCAGAATGAGAGTTTGTGCATTATAGAAAGAAGTAAAGAGTTTAGGAAGTTGATCGAAATCACCTGAGATAGCGATATACCTCAAGTGCAATAGCTGGTAAAATTCCCTGGGAATACTAAACTTGACGGATTCAATGTCTAAGACTCTCATAAGTGGAAATGCGGTAGGGATGAGCTTGACGTCGATATTAGAAAAGTCAACTTGTTTTTGTTTTGAGGAAAAACATAACAATGACCTGACATGCTCTTCAACTGTCTTTTTTGAGATGAAATTTTGAGGAACAGATGATTGAATAGAGACACGACGACAAGTAATTGAGTTCTGTATGTCTTGATCAGATGTGAGACATACTTGTTTGAAAAGAGTCAATCTAGTAGCCTCTTCAACGCAAAACTCATGTAACATGTCGTGAACACGACATGTTTTTATTCGATCATTAGATTTCTTTTTCATCACCATCACTAAGTTCCTGTTGGCAAAGTCATTAAGATAATACTCTGCTATCTCTTCAATTTCGTTGCCCGACAACTTGGACATTATGAGTCCCTCAGCAATCCAGAGTCGAATCAACTTCCAAGCGGGGATATCGAATCCTTGAGGAAAGGCACCAAAATACAAGAAGCAAGCTTTTTTTTCTTGAGGCAAATGATTGTAACTCAATCTCACAACATTCACACATCTCTGAAGTTTGTCTTCTAGTATAAGATGCTTCCCCACATTTTCCCTAACTACTTTCCAATCAATTTCGCTCGTACGACCTCTTAAAGCTCCTGCAATTACCACAATTGTAAGTGGTACTCCACTACATTTTGCTACAATGGCTTCTCCATGTTCTACTAACTCAACTGGACAACGGCTAACACCAAAAGCTCTCTTTTCTAGCAGCTGGAAACTTTCATCTCCATCCAGAAATTTCAGATTGTGAGGATATTTATTGACAGATCTAGCAATGTCTTCGTGTCGAGTGGTCATCATGATCCTGTGGGCTTTTTTGTTATCAGGGAAAACTGTCTTGACAATATCTACAACATTTGGATCCCACACATCATCTAAGACAATGAGACATTTACCTCCATTAGCCACACGCTTACGTATTTCATCAGTTATGCCTGCCTCATTTCTGTTTTTGAATTCATCAAATGAATTTGTGAACCCTTTCAGAATATTAAAAAGGATATCCCTTTTTACACACGTTGATTGTCCGATGAAAACCCAAATGTAGCTGAAAAATTCTCGCGAAATCTTAGGATCATTAAAGATTTTTCTTGCCAGTGTGGTTTTACCAAGTCCCGGCATACCTACAACCGGGATAACATCTAGACGCTCTGCTCCTTCAACCAGACGATTGATCACTTTCGTTGCTTCTTCATCAAATCCAACCACTTCGTGATTTTCCAACGATGAACCCTTTAAGATGGACAAAAAAGTTATTAAGAGTACTTGTTTTGATTGTATCATAAGAACAAATTACTCCATCTACATTCTAGACCCAAATGAGTTATGATCATGTGAAAGTTAATTTTCAATGTCCGCCCCCCCCCCTGCAACTATGAAAAATATGTCCCCTTATCCTGTGTAATGTCTATTTTATTCTTCATATTTTCAATCCCCATCATTCACTACAAGAAAATATGACAATCGGTGGTGGTAATGACTAATGATAGTGATTGTGTGTATCGATTTTAGATAGTGTTGACAGATGATAGTGGTTGTGGACGGCCTTAGTGATTAATTGTGGTTGTTGTTGGTGACCATTTGATAATTAATAGTGGAATGATACTGACAGTTAATGATATAGATGGAGGTCAGCGATATATAATGTTGACCACTGGTGGCAATTATCGATAGTGATTTGTGCATGTAATAATGGTTGGTGGTGACCTTTAATTGTCTGAATTTCAGAGACACGCCTTAACTAAAGTAAAATTCTATGGAATTTGAGTCATAATCTAGAAAGGTACTTCTACCCTTTGCCTTACTTATGCCTTGTCCTAGATCTGAATAATTTAGATTAACACTTTAACTAAGTTCAAACAAATGATGCATATTAATACAGAGGAAGTACTATTTCTCCAACTCTTATACAGTTTTACTAAACGAGCAAATCATAGTTCATTTCATATTTCAATAAATCACATTAAAATCGAAATTTCGTGTAGATTTCATAAACGTACCTGTTCCTCCTGGACAACTTTTTCAGCCTGATGATGATCAATCGTTGGGTTTGCCTCAAACAGATGTTGATTTTCATCAAGGATTTTCCTCACCTCTACAAGTATCTCATTGATTTCCTCAGTAAAATTCCTGTTTTTGTAAGTTTTGTGAAACATTCTTTTAGCTATATTACTCTCTTGGTCTAACTTGCCCTGAATCAATAATTTATCAACAACATCCTCTGCTTTATATACTGTACGTCGAATTCTATCGACTAGTACATCCCATTGCGTACTATTACTTCTCTGATTCGCGTTATCGACTAAAAATGCATTTAATCGCCTCACTTCATCATACAAATCTTCGCATGATTTCTTCAATCCTGTATACAACTTCCAATTATAACTTATAAGATGCGACAAGTTCTCCACCAGAAGGCTCACCGTGGCTGTCACCGCAGTGGTTAAGGCAGCCGCCGTAAACGGATCCATTTCTGAGAATTAAATTGATGAAGAAGAAGAATAGTAGGAGTAATTTAGAGATGACAATTGCTATGTTGTGTGTATATAAAGATGTGGAATGAATTAACTTTAAGTTGACTCTGAATCAAATTAACCAAGTCTTTAAGTATTATTTGTTAATTCATAATATAATACACCATCACCTTACAACATTAACAATTTAATAATCTAATGACAGCTAATATTTGAATAATTAAGTTCATATAAATAGAAAAAGTTTAAAACAAATAAGTGTTGTTGGAAAGAGGTTCACATTGGTTGAAAAACTTTTGAAAATAAATGGGTGTTGTTGGAAAGCTTGTAAACAATTGAGAATTATTATTCAAGGTAGCAAAATAAAAAATAATATTGTTGTATTTAACGTCGCTAGAGCTTTCAGTGATATTGATTATAAAGACACATATTTAAATTTTTTCTCTATCTATAATATGACGTACAGAGGTAGACATATATAATTATGGATTTGACATTATGGAAGAGGTGAAATAAATAACTGAAAAAAGAGAAAATACATAAGTACCTCTTAATTTATGTCCGGAATTTCAGAGACATACTTATACATGTCCTATTATCCCCTCATCCGAACTTATTTTATAGATAATTTTCTACCCTTTTCGAGCTTACGTGGCACTCTGCATTTTTCCTTGAAAGAAATTATGCGCCAACAGTTATTTCTAGGAACCTGGGTCCTATAGTCGTTTAGAACAAAATTTAAACAACACTTAATTTACCGTGGAAGCCGTCCTCCCTCAAGGAAGGAAAAAATCACACCACAATTTTATTAACTTCAATAACAATTCAATCATCAAAGCGACTAACTCTAGTATCTTTACCCTTCGACGATTAACTATAATCGAAAACTCTATTCTCCAAGAAGTCAAACTTCTTGTTACAATTCTCTCAAACTCTCTCTCAACTCTCTGCTCACAAGAAGTCAAACTCACTTCTTGTTACAATTCTCTCTAACTCTCTCTTAACTCTACTCTGCGATAAGTCAAACACATTTCTTGTTACAATTCTCTCAATCTCTCTTCAAAAAGTCAAACCCGTTTTTGGTTACAAAATATAGAAATTATTACAACTCAGTAATAAACATAGAACAAATTATACAGACTAATTACTCTCGACTTTAATTGATCAGACTTTAATATTCAATAATTCAGACTCAAACACAACTCATGAATCTGATTCCACTTTATAGTTTATTTCCGCACTTCTTCATAATAGTTGAGTTTTAGACTGACTTGTCTAGGTGGATAAGACGAGTGTCATCACGCTCATTTTTGGATTGTAACAAGTATGGTTGTGGGGATCTCAAAAGGTCACTCAACTTTTGAAATATATCTAGCAAAGTCACTAAACTGTATCTTGTATCAATAAAATCACTCAACTTTCGATTTTTATATCATTAAAACCACTCAATTTATGTTCATAATTAAACTACTAAATACATGACTTGAAATTACTATTTCATTATAAAATAATAAAAATTCAAAACAAAAAATAAATTTATCAAACTTTGAACTTTAAAATTGTCCAAACTACCGTTGATACATGAAACCTCACTTTATTTATTTATTTTTTAAAAAAAATTAAAAAGGAATTCACACAACACAAAAAATTGATTAAACTACCGGAGCAAAATCGACAGTCGTCATTGCAATAATGAAGCAGTGTACCAAATGAAATTGATAAAATTATCTTTTATTATTTTATCTTATAATATATAATAAAGTAGTAATTTTAAGTATTTATTTATTATTTTGATTGTAATTATATATTTAAAAAATTATTTTATTATTTTAACGATAAATTTAGTTTAGTGATTTCACTGATTAAAATATACTTAAAATTGAGTAACTCTAATAATATAAAATAAAATTTAATGATTTTACTGAATAATTTTTTAAAATTGTATAACCATTTGAGACATTAACCGCGTAATTGTTGTGGTTGGTGAGCACGGGAAACAAGGTGTTCGCTTTGCCGAGGTTTTTCTGTAAAGTTTATATTAAATAGAATTAATTAATATAGTGGATAATGTAGTTATTATTTTATTCGGTCTTATAATAGAGTTGTTATAAAAAAAAAAGTTAAAAATTAATTCCTAGGTTACAAGAATTTCATTCGTTTATTGAAATCATCCCAATTTGAAATAAATATTTTTTATTATCACTTCCTAGGTCCTTTATCTTATTGGCAGATCCACGTTTACTTGAAACAAAGATTCTTAAGAAGGTGGACAATTTGATTAAAATATTTTTATTATTCACTTGATTAATTATTATTTTTATTATAATAATTATTATTATAAAATTGCATTTTTTTCCAAAACAATGCAAGAAAGATTAAGGATATAAGGAAATTATATAATACAATTGTGAAGTGTGAACTACATCCAACTATATTGAGCACAAAATATAGAAGAAAAAAAAAGAGATTAAAAAAATAGATTTTTTAAAAATATTTTCACAGTTTAAATTGAATTTAAAACATTAAAGTTTCGACAATATTTGATATAAAAATAAAATAGAATTAGGTACGAATTTCATCGTTAAATTGCTTGTGGTTAAAAAATATCTTTGATAATTCATCACTAAACAGAATTAGCAACGGATTTGTTATTTAGCTACAAAATTTATCTTGCTTAAAATGATTAAAAGTATTTGATTGATACTTAAAAGGACTATATTGAACCTACTAGCAAAGATAAGGGATCAATTTTGTCATTTTATTTTGTTGTATGGCCATATATTCAAGCTAGCCTTCATTAGGTTTTTAAGTTTCATTGTGAGAAACATTTGACCAAAATATATAACAGCTTTGAGATTATGAGATTGGAAGTAAAGAAACAGGAAAAATATTTCTTTTACTTTTATCTTTCTATTTCATTTGATATGTATTTTAGTGATTTGAAAGAAATATTTGGACTCAAAGGTCAAATAGAGTAATATTCCTTTTTCTTTTAATTTTGTTTATATGATGTCATATGTGGATTACATAAACTAGGAAAATGATTTATTTTTTTTTACTGATAATTATAGAATATATGTGTTGGATATATAAATTGATATGATAATTTAAGCATTAATAGTAGCTTAAACAATTTATTTATTTCTTGGTGGATAAATAGGTCTCTGACCCTCTTCTTTTCTTCCTTTTTCCAAATTTCTAAGTTTCTATAAATTGGAAAACATAGACCCTTCGTCTAAATAAATTTGTTTGTGTGATTTTGACTTGACAAAGAGTTTAAGAAAGTAAAAAAAGATTTTAAGATTTTATAGTTTTAAACTAAAAATATGTAATTTAAAACCAAACCAAACCAATCTTTGAGAAATATTCCATCGGTTTTAATGGTGATATTTGACCATTAGAAAAAGAAAAAAAATCAAACACAAAAAGAATTGTTGCCAAGAAGAAGAAGTTTTCAATTAGAGATTTATTGTGGTTTTAGGATTTCGTTATTTTAGAAAGATTTGTTAGGGTTGATATGTTAATGAATCTGTAAATCAATTAGAGTTGTTAATTAAGCCTAAATTACTCCTTTATTTAAGGAAATCAGGTGCACACATTTAATTCAAAATATTAAAGGAAAAGTTTCACATATAGCAAATATAAAATTCATATTTGTATATTATAACAAAGTTTGCATAATTGTGTTGCATAGCAAACATATATATGTATAATGTGCTATACATATGCAATTGAAGCGAATTGTATAAAACGAATTATATAAAACGAGAAAGAGAGAAATTATATACAATTTGAATTTGTATAAAACGAGAAAAAGAGAAAGACAAAAGAGACTTGGGCAGAGAAATATTTTGTATTGTATAATCATAAGTGTATAGGACGATTATATACAATTTGAATTTGTATAAAATAAGAAAGATCTAAAGACAAAAGAGACATGGGCAAGGAATATACAATTGAATCGAATTGTATAAAACGAGAAAGAGAGAAATTATATACAATTTGAATTTGTATAAAACGAGAAAAAGAGAAAGGCAAAAGAAACTAGGCAGGAAAATATTTTTGTTATATAATTATAAGTGTATAGGAGAAAATATATATATTTGCATGTGTATTCCTAACATCATCTTTCGGGAAATAAAAATATATATATTTGCTCATCCCTAATAAAAATAAAAATGCTAGAAGAGATAAAAAAAAAAAAAAATAAAATTGGAAGAGTTGTACATGATCATGTGAACATTCGATTAGTCTAATCAAAGTCTATGATCTGAAATTGATTAAGTTTTCAATTATTAAAACTAAAGTCTTTGTACTCGAAATGATAGCTGACGGTCCATAAATATATTTGCAAGTGTTAATGAGGTGGCACATTTACATTAATATTCAAATAAACAAAAATTAAAAAAATAATTTCAAAATAAATAAATAATTTTTTATTACCAAACGAAAGATCCTTTATTTTATTGGCAGATCCATTTTCTGTTTAGTTGACTAATGGATAATTCATTCATTATATAAGGCAGCAAAGATGAAACTTCATTCAGTTGTCAATAATATGTATGTTTCTAATATCTTTGAGTGGAACAGAGATTAGCTTGGAAGTAAAGAAAAAAGGTAAACTATTTTTCTACTTTTATCTTACGATTTCATTTACATGTATCTTTTTTATTTGAATGAAATATTTGGACTAAAAAGGCAGATAAATTAATATCTCCTTTTTGTTTTTATTTTAATTATTTGTGGATTATCTATACATAATGATAACTAGAAAATGGTTTATATAGAAAGAGAGACATTTGATAATTAGCTCTTTTTGTTTATCCATCTATAGAACCTTTCACTAATTTTGCTCATAACTTAAAAGGATCGAAGGTGAGGATGCTTATTATATGAGTAATTTTCTCTTGTCAATAATAAAGCATTACTGCATAATCGTTGAAAGAATTTATTTCATGGCATCAAAATCGGCCTCAGACCCTCTTCTTTTCCCACTATGAACTATTTTACAACTTCTCCGTATTTGGTTGGTCAAAAGTATTAAAGAATATTTTTTGAAATTTCCTAAAATTAAGTGTGTTGACTTGGTAGGTTGTTTTTTTGTTTTCACGTGGAAACTACCATTTTGCCCTTCCGTGATTGACCCCGTGTCTCCTACGTAGGCCGAAAAGGGGTAGAAAAATATTTATAAAATAAGTTCATGGGGTAATAGGACCTTATTATAATATAAGTGTGTCTCTGAGATTTCGGGCATAGGTTGAGGGTACTTATGCATTTTCCCATTTTTCAAGGCTAAGTTGTTAAGAAAGTAAGTGGTTTTTGGGGTCTTCTAGAATTTCGAGTGTCATAATGGAATTTCGTCGATTCCATCAGTCCCGAAATGTGAAATCTAATAGGTGAGAGTTGTTGGTTTCAGATTTTGAGTCTTTCTTAGGATTTGAGGTCCTAAGTTGTGAAATTGTGAAAATTTAGCATTTGAATTGATTTTGGTCATTATCCGGTGTTCGGATACTCTGATCGGCATTTTGAGAGTTATGTTAGATCAGGCGATGAATTTAGGCCTAGGTGAGGTCTTGATTGATTTTTAAGAGGTTCCGAACTTGTTTTAGCTTTTTTTTAGTATGAGTTAGTTTCTTGTGATTTTCATGGATGTCGAGTCAAGGAGAACTCAGATTTTTGTTTTGACAATTTCATTGAGTCTGGATCATCGAGTACATTTGATTTGCATATGTGATTTGTGTGTAACGGGTTTTGAACGAATCTCGAGGGTCCTTTCAATGTTTTGGAAGTTTGTTGATTTTCCTGGTGCCTGAATCTGGTGTCTCTCGCATGGAGGAAAACATTTTAGTTTTTACAGAAAATATTTTCCAATTTTTTCATGTTTGGTTGACTTAAATGTTTGGAAAGGGTTTTCTAAATCAACTTATTTTCTTCAAATTCAAGGAAAATGACGTCCTTTCCAAAATTAAAGGAAAACGTTTTCCAAACTCTATTTCATCCTTTAATTTTTTACTTACCCTACCCATATCCCGTATTCCACCCTCCTCGTTCAAAAAAAATTAATTTTTTTTTAAAAAAAATTATTTTTAAATTTCAAATATATACTATTCCTACCCCAAAGCCACCCCATCCCCAAACAAAATTTAAAAATTATTTTTGAAAAATATTTCAAAATTTTAAGAAAAAGTTTACCTCAACCAACCACCTAACCCTCCCACCCCCCAAAAAAATATGGTTCCGAAAAATATAAATTTGATAGAAAACAATTCCTACTAGTGATTGGATATAAAGCCGATGGAAAATATTTCCAACTAGTGATATTGTGGCGATGGGAAATGGTTTCAGCTAGTGATATTGTGGCAATGGGAAATGGTTTCAGCTACTGATATTGTGCCAATGGGAAATGGTTTCGGCAAGAGATTTGTTGAGTCATATGATCGTTGAACCATGTGCTCTGATACCACTTGTTAGGCAATAGTATCGTTGGATCATGTGTTTTAATACCACTTGTTGGGGGATATGAAAGGGTGAATATGGTGTCATGCGAAAGCTTACAAATTACAAATCATATGGTTGATAAATCAGATGACAAAAACTAATACTAAAAATTAAAATATTATTATATCAAAACTATTATAAAGAAAATATTGAAACTGTTGTGAAAATAAATCTCTCCATAAACAAAAGTCTCTAAGTGACTATATTGTGGATATTATTGTTTTATGTTAGAAGAAACAAACATATAGTTATAGAGTCCTAAAACTTTTTCCTACTAGAAAAGAACTAGCTATTCCAAAACTTTTTCCTACACCAAAATCATTTCCTAAAAGAAAAAAATAAACCAAATATGAAATAATATTATATTTCCTTTCAAGAAAAGTAAAAACATTTATGGTAATGTTTTTTCTTTTCTTCAAGGGAAAATAAACCTTAAATTATGGTAAGAAAATCAGGGCAAAATCCTAACAAATCTCCCTTTTTGGTTGGTTTTTCTTGACAAAGCTTGATGTGTCTTCTTCATTGCATGATAATCTTGTTTTTCACAAAATCTTCGTCGTTGTTGCTTTCCATGGTTAAAAATAGAGTTTAAAATATATGGGTTAAAATTATTTTATTTTATTTTTAAAAATTGCAGCAACAGAAATATTGAAAATATGGTTGAAACTTCTTTTCCACATGTAGCTTGATAAGATTTTCTTCTTTATCAGCAAACTGATTGCAAATTAATTTGAAACTCTTGAACTTGTCTTCAACCTCATTGAAGCATTAGATCACTAAACCATCGGATCTTTGAACCTTGCTCTCTGATACCACTTGTTGAGTCATTGGATCGTTGAACCATGTGCTTTGATACCATTTGTTGGGTCATAGGATCGTTGGATGATGTACTCTGATACTACTTGTTGGGGATATGAAGGGGTGAATTTGACGTCATGCGAAAACTTACAAATTGCAAATCATATAATTGATAAATCAGATGACAAAAACTAATATTAAAACTTAAAATATTATTATATTAAAACTATTGCTCCCTCCGTATCAAAAAGGATGTCCTAGTTTGACTTGGAACGGAGTTTAAGAAGAGAAAGAAGACTTTTTAATCTTGTAATTCTAAATTAAAGTTATGTCAAACGTACCAAAATGTCCTTTAATCTTGTGGTTTTAAACATGTCATGTGGAAAGTTAAAGTTAAATGTTGCCAAAAAAGGAAAGGAATCATTCTTTTTGAAACAAACTAAAAAGGAAATAGGGACATTCTTTTTGAAAGGAGGGAGTATAAAGAAAAATATTGAAAATGTAGAGAAATTAAATTTCTCCATCAACAAAAGTCTCTAAACGATTACACTGTGGATGTTATTGTTATATTTTAGAAGAAACATGTCTATATTTATAGAGTCCTAAAACATTTTCCTACTAGAAAAGAATTTAGCTACTCCAAAACTTTTTCGTACTCCAAAACATTTTCCTAAAAGAAAAGAATAAACTAAATATGAAAGACTATTATATTTTTCTTTCAAGAAAAGTAAAAATATTTATGGTAAGGGAAAACGACATTTTTAGTCCCTATGTTAAGACTACATTCTTATTTTAGTCCTCCTGTTATCTAATTTAGCATTATTAACCTTCAATTATATCAAGTAAGTGATTTTAGTCCTTCAACTTACAAATTCAAAAAAAATTAACAGAGAGTTCACTGCTAAAAAAGGCAGTACGGGTATTTCCTTCTTAATTCTCTCTCTTTGAAGAACAAGCTAAGTCTTCCCTATCTCTATCTAGAAGAACAAGCCCTTCGATTTGAGCTACAATTTCAAAAACCAACTTGATAGTCATTAACCCTCCCTCTCACACCAACGAACGATAAATTATGCAACTAATGATTTTTAAAAAAAAAGTTTTCTGTTTTCTCAAGCAATTACTTTAAGATATCCGAATTACCTCTATTAGCAGTGGACTCTCTATTAATTTTTTTGGATCGGTTAGTTGAAGGATCAAAATCACTCACTTGATATTATTAAAGGTTAATAGTGCTAAGTTAAATAACACAAGAACTAAAATAAGAAATTAGCCTCAACATAGGGACTAAAAGTGTCGTTTCCCCTTTATGGTAATGTTTTATCTTTTATTTAAGGAAAAATAAATCTTAAATTATGGTTAGAAAATCAGGGCAAAACCCTAACAAGATTGACTATGTCACTTGATGCCTTTGATGCTTATGCTAGACTTACTTGATACTTGAGATTGATATGCTTGTTGCGTGTGAATGAACTACTTGACTTTGGGATTGACTTGTGTAATTTGTTTGATTGTTGAATTCTGAATTTTGAACTGTAAATATTGGGCTTTGCGAGCCATATATTGTAGAATTATTAGGTTGGGCTGAAATCTGCGCAGATTATAGTTTGAGGAGGTTTGGTTGGAGAGTCGGGGGTGTTTGTTTTCTAGCTAATTGCTTGTTGGGTACGATGTTGTTAGTACTCACCCCTTACTTCTACACTTGTGTAGGTTTCGAGCACGGATTCGTGTGATCTCTTTCTCCTTCTTTTATCTTGAGGCTTGTCAAAGACTTGAAGAGGTAGTTGCTTGTCATTCCGGGCGCTCTTTTTCCCTTTTTTACACTATGTGCTATTTGAGAAACAAAAATTGAGACTTGTATTTATTTCTTAATTCCGCAGTTACATATTTAATGGCTTGTACATGTGATAATCAGATTGTGGGAGTTTAAATAGAAGAATAAGTTTTTCTTGTTTTATTGTAATTCCACATCTCTTTCATTTTCGTTGGGTTGAAACTGACTTGTCTTGGTGGGAATAGACTAGGATCATCACGTCACTTTTTTGATCATGACATTAAGTATGGTTATTGTAAGATATTTCAATATAATATGATTACTTTTATTAGAATCTTGTATTTATCTAGAATCAAATAAATTAGCAGAATTCAAAACTCATAAATTCGATCGTTAACATTTTTACTCTTGCTCCTTGTAGTTCCTTTTACTTGTTTTGTGTTTCTAATTTTTGTTCTTATTTAAATGTGCATGTGATTAGTTGAAACATCAATCCTGTTCTGGCATAAATGGAAAAAGGAAGGGAAAAAGGAAAGTGGGTCAGAAGAAGAAGAAAGGTATGTCAACCATATGAGGAAGAAAGAATAAGAATCAGGGATCTTATTGATGATTTCTTGAATGGTTTGAAGAAAATAAAGAATGAATTTATTGCTTCAAAATGGGATGACATTGAAATGCTAAGAATGGAATTGAGATTCCTAAGAACATTTATCCTGTTTCGGAATTCGAATTTGGATAACTTTTATAAGAGGATCTCATTGAATATAGATAAATTCAATGATCTAACTGATTCAGTTTTCAATGAAGATGAATTTATCGTAGCCAAATACAACATGGATAGTCTTGCGTCTAACCTGCGGAAAGAAATCACAAGTTATTTGAAATTGAAGAATGTAGCCATCATGACTGAGGAGAAAAAGTTTGAATACCTCATCAGAAACCTCCATGATCTACCAAAGTATTGTTCTGATTTGCTTCAACCCCTCATGAGTGAATACAACATTCTTCGGCAAGTATGCACACATCTCAGAGATTTCTATCAGTTGGAATGCAACAAAACAACAAAAACAGAATTTCTCTATACTCGGTATCAAGTGACAGTTGATAGAGTAACACAATTCTGTTTTGATCTTTGGACAGGAAAGTATAAAGACTTTGACAATGAGTGTGACTTCTCTGAATGCTCTTCCACGATCACTTCTCTACTCATCGACATAATCCCTCTCGAGCTGGAGGTTCTATACATTTCTACTTCTAAGCTCATCAAAGAACCAACATCAACTCAACTAAAACGGTTTGTTAAGCAAATCCTAAAAGCATCTCCAAGGATTCTTCATAATTATCTCATTCATCTCCAACGACGCATGGCAGTTGCAGTACCCATCAATTATGCTCCAACTCAAGGCATTAATGTCATGATGGAGTTCCTATTGATCTTTCTCACTGATATACCAAAGCGCTTTATCCATCGTGAAAAATTGAACGATATGTTGGCACATGCTGGAATGCTTACCAGAAAAATATCTTTTCTGGTGAGCAAGCTATTGGAGGAGATCTCCGAAAATAATATCAACGAAGCAGACTTTTCAGCTCCAGACTTTTTGCAAGAAATTGAACAAATGAAGGGAGATATCAGACAGATTTTTTTAAAAGCCCCAGAGTCATCTCAACTTCGGTTTCCTATGGATGATGGTTTCCTCTTCATGAATCTTCTGCTCAGACATTTAAATGATTTGCTCATTGCCAATGTCTCTTCAGTTACTCTGATAAAGAAAGAAATTGGGATGGTGAAAGAAAGCCTTGAATTCCTAACATCATCTTTCGGGAAAGTCAGGAAAACGCTGGATGGCACTAGTGGACTAGTTAAAGATTGTTGGTTACATGCTTTGGATGTGGCATATGAGGCAGAGCATGTCATTAATTCCATTCTTGTCAGAGATAAAACTCTCTTGCATTTAATCTTCTCACTTCCGAATGTCACTGATAAGATCATGCTTATCGTGGCAGAAGTCACCAGTTTAGGGCTGGAGGATAAGAATGGGGATGAACCCCTTGATGCAAAGTCTTCCCATGAGTCAATTGTGTTAACCTCATCATCTTTTGTTGAGGTAACAGTAGGTCATGAGGAAGAAGAAGCCTGGATCATTGGCCAGCTCCTTGATGAACATGAATCCGAACTTGATGTCATTTCCATTGTTGGAATGCCAGGAGTCGGTAAAACTACTCTTGCCAATAAAGTGTATAACAATACATTAGTTGCTAGTCATTTCAATGTTCGTGCTAAGTGCACTGTTTCCCAAAAGTATAACAAGTCAAAGGTGTTGCAGGAGATTCTTCAGCAAGTTACTGGCTCGAGAGGAAAAGAAAGTGAAGATGACCTTGCTGAAATGCTACGAGTAGCACTGTACGATAAAAGGTACCTCATCGTTTTGGATGATATGTGGGATATTGCAACAGGGGAGATGTTAATGGCATGTTTTCCAAAGGTTAAGAGAGGAAATAGAATCATCTTAACCAGCCGAAGTAGTAAGGTAGGTTTGCAAGTCAAATGTCATAGTGATCCTCTCCGCCTTCAACTTTTAACACCTGAAAAAAGTTGGGATTTATTCGTAAAAAAGGTATTTGGAGATGAAGGAAGCTGCCCTGCTGAACTGTCAAAAGTTGGTTACCAAATAGTTGAGAAACGTAAGGGTCTTCCCTTGGCTATTGTTTTAATTGCTGGAGTAATTGTTAGAGGGAAGAAAAAGGAAAAGGATTTTTGGCTTAAGATACTGCATAATCTGGATTCCTTTATTTCTACCAACATCAATTTGGTTATGCAATTAAGTTATGACCATTTACCATGCCACCTGAAGCCGCTGCTGCTTTACTTTGCAACAACTCAAAAGAGCCAACGAACTCCAGTCTCTACATTGATGCAGTTGTGGATGGCCGAAGGGTTTGTGGATCATGATAGTTTAGAGGAAGTAACTCAAAGTTACTTGGATGCTTTAATTTCCAGTAACCTGATAATGGTGGATCATATCCCCTCCGAGAGTATTTGGTGGACGTCTACAATGATCAAGGTTTGCTATATGCATGATGTTGTGCATGATTTTGTCTCAGTAAGAGCGGAAAAGGAAAAGTTTTTCAAGTTAATCAATTCAGGTGATCATGCTTCGGATTTGCTACACCATCGTCTAACCATTTATACTGATTACGAGGGCGAGCTCTGCAACAAATGTGTTTTGTGCAAGTTTATTAAGTGTTCAGCTGTTAGTAAGTATCTCTTATCTTTGAGAGTGAGGAGTTCTGTCTATAAATACAGGTATATCCATCACACTAGACAGTTGAGACTTCTTAGAGTGTTACAACTGGATGACTTTATTGTCTTTGAAGATTCTTTAATGAAAGAAATAGGGTCCCTATTTCATTTGAGGTTCTTAAGCATTAAGACTAATATGAAAGCCATCCCAGAGTCATGGGTGAACCTCCAGAATCTGGAAACGCTGTTGATTAATCCAGGATTCTCCCCCTTTGTATTACTGCCAAGATTATTCAAACTGTCAAAGCTGAAACATGTGAGCATTGACCATAGTTCTTTCTTTGATGAAGAGGAAGAGGAAGACGAAGAGGAAGAGGAAGAGAAAAACGAAGAGGAAGAGCACATGGACAATATCCAAAGTAGACTATTGGAAGGTGAGAACTCAAAGCTTACAACTTTATCCCATGTTGATATCTCATATTCCCAAGGAACTAATGATGCTCTAGAGAAGTTCCCAAATCTTGAGCACCTTGATTGCACCATCATGGTACCCGAGTGTCCTCCTACACACGGCGATTGGTTTCCCAAGTTAGATGTCCTTAATAAACTTCAATCGCTCTCTTTAAACTACCACAAATTACGGTATTATTTTTGTAATCCCATTGAATATCACTTCCCTACCGGCTTGAAAGAGTTGCGGTTGTTTGATATTCCCATGAGACCTGCTTTATTGTCAGCAATTGTGGCATTGCCTCAACTTGAAATTCTGGAGATTAACTACTGTAATTTCGTGGTGGATAAGTGGGATGCAAGTGAGGACATCTATCAAAGTCTTAAGACTTTGCGTTTGGCATGTCCCGAATTATCAGAATGGGAAGTTGATAGGGAAACTTTTCCCAAGCTTGAGAAATTAATACTGGAACATTGTTACAAGCTTACGGAGATCCCTTCTGGATTCGGGGATATAGACACTTTAAAATCCATTCAGTTGGTTCAAAGTGAGCTTGAGCTTGAAGATTCAGCCATGAAGATAAAGAAAGATGTAATGGATTTCACAGGAGAGGACAGACTTCATGTCCATATATCATCTATGTATCTTCCCTGAGCTGATGAAGAAGAGGTAATCAATTTCTACTAATTAGTTAGTATAAGCACTTTCTGTTGGATAGCAATAAAAGGCTGAAATACTGAAATAGAAAAACGTTACAAGAAAGGCACAAGTAGACAAACACGCTTTATACGTGGCATCATTTGTGGAATTTTGCATCCTACAGGTGTGTATGTATTTGTTCAATTTTATATGCAAGTTTAAGTGTCTACAGGACATAGATGCGACCTATAGTCAAGTTTTATGCCTTAAGAAGAAATAAGTTTCTGAGAGTATCAATGCATTTGTAGTCTCAGTTCATCTGATTACTAGTTTTTTTCCCGGAGATGTTTTAAATTAATGTTTTGAGTGTTTTGTTTCGTGTTAATTAACTGTGTATTGCTTCTCCATTGTTTTGTTTGCAGTTAAGCCTGGAAATTTAGGCATTATAGATGGCTTGTAGGACTGGAAGACGGTACACAAGGCGAGGTGATTTGAACTTGATTTAGAGATTGTTGGGTAATGTCAACATCTGCAGCTATAACTCTTCTTTCTCATTTGCTTTTTTATTTTGTCTACAATGTTATAGTTGATGTTGGGATAACTCTTTGTTTTTTCATTGTTAAAACAGTTTACTTAATATGCAATATCATACAAAATTATAGTGCTATACATAATGTGTCAATCTAGTACATAAAAGGTGCATGATTTTATACAAAAATAGGCTAAACCTGGTATAATGGTGGATCATAGCCAGTCCGAGAGTCTTTGGTGGATGTCTGCTAGGATCAAGGTTTGCTATGTGCACGATTTTTGTTCAGTAAAAGAGAAGAAGGAAAAGTTTTTCAAGTTAATCAATTCAGGAGAGTAGGGGGGGTGTTCGTTTTCTAGCTAGTTGCTTTGTTTAGTATGTTGTTTGCTGGGTACGATATTGTTGGTACTCACCCCTTACTTCTATCCTTGTACAGGTTCCGAGCCCCGGCTCGTGTAATCTCTATCTTTTTCTTTGATCTTAAGACTTGTCAAGGACTGAAAGAGGTAGTTGCTTGTGATCGGAGACCCTCTTGTGCTTTTTGAGAACAAAGATTAAGACTTGTATTTATTTCTCACGCGCGTGTGGCCATATAAATAAAAATATTTTTTGAAGATTGTATATTAACAATATTTTTAAGTTATATTATGTGTTATAAAATAGAAAATATAAATTACATATTCTTAAAATTGATAAGCATCCTATATGGTGTTTTTGTTTCTAAGATCCAAAGTCCAAAAAACTATGCAACTACAATATTTAATTGAATAAGTGAAATGTTATTTGCTACGTTAATGAAATATGTGTACAACCAGTAACATATAGAAATCTTTCAGCGTAAAATTAATGTTGTGTGTTGCAAATATTAAGCTCTGGCAAGGAAATCAAATAATAAGTGTCATGAGTGTATTCTTCACTAAGAAATTTCTTTGATGAATCCAACAACAACGTTCATAGCGTATTTTAATAGCCTCTAACTTTATATAATTACTTTCACTTTAAATGATTAATTAGTCCCTTTAGCTTCTTTTCATGTATTTATCATTGAAAATAACATATATTAATATATTAACTATGAGATTCATTGTATTGAAATCCACAACTTTTAAGATTCTAGCAATGTAAAGGTAACTGCTTCTACATTTTAGTTAATGTGCAACTTAAATCTCTACCTATTTGCTTTCATTAACTAACATTTGTCTCTTCATTTTCTTTCACATTTAGATTATTTAATTTTCATAACTCTTCAAATATTCTCAATTCATTAATAGTAAAAAAAATTTACTGCTCAATATTTTTCAAAAATAAAATAATCAAATATGAATATAACATTTTTATTTAGTATAGGAATAAATTGGTAATTCAACTTTACATCTTGAAGCTTTCCACTTATAATATAATATGATTTTATAATTATATATTTAATGACGTATACACGTGACAATTAGATTGTATTTATTTCTAATTTTTGTTCTTATTTAAATGTGCATGTGATTAGTTGAAGTGTGAACTGCATCCAACGACCAACTATCTAATTTTATATACTTTTTCTAATGGGGAGTCGTTATTTAAAAATAATAAAACGAGACCTCAATTCTATTAGTCTTTCATAAAATATGATAGCCAAAATAATCAATCGTCTACCAAAGAAATTGATATTGAATTTGGGAAAAATTACAAGAATATACTATTAAAAATTTTAATTAATAATATAGGTATATATATTTTTTATCTACAAAACTAAATTTTAAATTACAAATATGACAGAATATTCAATTTTTGATTTTTTAATAAATATTTTAATATTTGATTTATTTCCATTTTTTGAAGGGTTATATGCTAAATTTATGGAATTGATAATTAAGGTTTACTATCATAATTTGAAAATGAAGTCTATTAGTGGGTCTTAAAGTGATACAAATTCAGAATAGTGGGTGTTAAAGTAATACACACACATTTTACTTTTTATTTTCCAATCATAATTTGAAAATTAAAGTGATACACATTCAGAATAATTAAACTTTATATATATATATATATATATATATATATATATATATTATACATCAACTAAAAATTAAAAATTACTAAAATATATAAAGTTGTACTACATTTATTTAAAATAATCAAACTTTAAGAAAATCAAACATTATTTTAGAAGCCGATAGAATAATTGAGGTTGTCGGCTTAGCGTGGAAAGCAATTTGTGGGTCCCTTCTTTCTTATCATATTCGACTCATTAAATATTACTTTCTTTCTTTTATTTCTATTTACTTGTTCATATTTTTTTTATATCTGTCTTTATTTATTTGTTTAAATTTTTTTATATTTATCTCTATTTACTTGTTTATTTTAATAAATAAATAAAAATATTTTTCTTAATATGCCCTTATTTAATTTTAGAAAATTTTTAATACTACTAAATTGTAATGCATGCTTTTTAGACCAGAAAATACATTTATTATACTTGAGAAGTTATACTATAAACATAAAATTATAACTAACATATGATAATTATTGGTGTGTATTAATATGTGTGTCACTTTTAAGGCGGACATCTAAATCGAAATTTACTCCAATTATTATTTTTCTAATGAAATACCTCCAAATAAGTCCTGCAGTTCGCGATCCAAATTTAATCGAAGCTTCAATATAGGTTTCGGACACCGAATGAGAAACAAAAAAGATAAAATAAAATGAAATACCCCCTAATTCAGAAAAGGCAAAGGAGACTCACATTTCTACTTCTAAGATTCAGAAAAGGCAAAGGAGAGACTCACATTTCTACTTCTAAGCTCATCAAGGATTTGTAAGCTTCTTCAAATTAATCCATTCAAATCGCTTTATCTATCCTGATAAATTTATACTCCCTTCATCGCATATTATATGTCATCTTTTTCATTTGCACTTTCAAAATAATTTTATCCTTTGCCTTTATTTGATGTTTGCTTTAGACATTTTTGATGAACATGTTAGATTTCAAAAGTATAATGTATTTGGATCACTATTTAATTAAATTTTAGAGTGTATTTTTTGCAGCCACATTTTTTTACCAGTTGATCCAAAAAAAATTTAGAAAATCAAGTTTTTTACACATCAATTTTTCTATATATTTTGTGTAAAATGTTTTTTTTTTCATACATATATATATTTTTATGTATAAATTTTTATAAAGCAAACATGACAACATCACAAAATATTCAAATTCCAATTAATTTTCCTGCTGAATCAGATGGTACTGATAATGAAATTAGATGACAAATGAATTTTAATTCTAGTTCGACAAATCATTTGTTTTTTTATTTAATCACCGAGGCACATTTTGAAGAAGATTTGAATACAAATATTGGTTTGTTGTTTTATCTAAAATTTTGGTTCATATTTAATTTGTTTGTTGATGTTTTATTTCAAATCAGATTTTATAGAATTAAGTTGCAAATAGAGAAAATAGATAATGAATGAATTAAGTACTCCCTCAATGAAACTAGTTACTTGTAGATTTCCTAGGTTAGTCAAAATAAAAAAAAAATTAAAATTATTTAATTAATCTATTAAGGAATGGGCAAAAGTTGGCAATTTATGCATAAATTTGTGACATATATTGTGGTTCAGCTATTTTAGAAAAGTGGGTGACATATAAAATGAGTCCTACGTGGCACGATACATGTTGACACCACGTAGGACAAAAATGACATGTAGAATGTCATGTAGGACATACATGTCTATTTGTTCAACTTTATACAAGTTTAAGTGTCTACTAGTGCATATCCAAAGTTGAAAGACATAAATGTAATTTAAAGATAAGTTAAAGGGCATATTTATGTATTATGCCACAAATTTAACACCTGACATTCTTTTAAAGATGAGTTAGTATCTCAAAAGGTCACTCAACTTTGGAAATTTATCTAGCAAAATCATTAAACATTATTTTATATCAATAAAATTATTCAACTTAGACTTTTATATCAATAAAATCATTTAACTAAATATATCACTTAAAAACATTTGATATAGTAAAAAAATTACTTTTTATGTCATATAAATATGAACCTTATAAATGAATAAAAATTAAATTGTTAATAAACTTTTACGAACAAGCTTAATTAATGAAATACATACTTTTATAATATTAAAGTATGTAAGCATTATGACATTATTATTATTATTATTATTTTAAAAAAATATTTACACAAAATTGACTAGTTAAAGCAAAAAATTAAGTTGAAAAATTAACATTATAAGAAATGATCAAGATTAATATAGCCAAAATAATTATAAGCTTCAATCAAGAAGTACAATAATATATAACATTAATTTTTTTATTTTTATTTTTTTTGAAAAAAGTTACAAAACAAAAAAGACAAATTTTGTTAGAGCATTGTTATTTAATTTTTGCGTTGTTAAACAAAAGTTGTCAGTTATAATATATTTAGAAAGTTAATTGAGGTCACAATTTTAAATATTATTTTAGTACTCTTATTCTCTAATGAATCTTGATTAGATTTGTAAATATAAATTTCATTGCTAATTTATTTGTGTTAATCCTCAAAAACAAATACACTAGTGGACCAACAAATAGAACTCCTAATTATTACTTTTTATTTAGTAATTAGTATGTTGGAATTCTGACCCCAAATTCGCCTAAGTAACATGTTTATTCTATATGTTTTTTTGCAGATTACAGTAATTACGTTTTGTAAAACAAATAAAATAATGACACAATATTTTAACGTAGAAAACCCCAACTCATAAGGGTAAAAACTACGACCTACACCTCTGTAGGATTTAACTCCACTTCATTAAAATTTGAACATCAAAAACAAATTACAAAACTATGTAACCTAAGGAATTATAAACTCTAAATTCTTTAGGAATTGTAAACTCTAATTCCTAGCTACCCAAAGATACGAAACCCCCGATTTTATATCTTCTAATGTTCTTCAAGTTCCACAATTTATCGAGCAACTCCTACTCACAAAACTCAGACTGTAATCAAAACTCTTAATTACAATTTTACAACTTTTTCCTCACATATTGGCAACACTCCTAATAAATCTCAAAACTCTCTCAAACCTCTTGATCGTGTTTTGATCTTCTCTCTGTGTAAGTGTGCAATCTTCATAAGCAAAACTATCGCCCTTTTTGTAGACTTAGTTATTCACCTAAGTCTTCTTCAAAACAACTTCCTCAATCGAAATTATACTCGAAATCAAATTTCTCGTAATTTCCTACTTTGTATTTGACTTAGACAGATAAACTCTTCTAGTAACCTCTTCCTTTTTAATTAAGAAAACACGCTTCAGTTAATCAGTTAACCACCGCCTCAGGAAAAATTGCATCAAGTTTCCTTGAATAGTTTGTTAAATCAACTTTGCTGAAGTCCTGTTAAAAGTAGGACTGTAACTGCTCGATCAAGTTCTTTACTACCTTTTTCAATTCCTTGTTTGAATCAACTTTGTCTTTGCCTCTACGAAACCTTGTTAAGTATACTGCCTCAGGAAAAAACTTACGCACAAGTTTTCCTTATTGAACTCAACTTTGGACTTCATTTGTTTTTGCCGCAATAATTAACAAATTATCGCTACTTCTTTCCTTATCCAACTAGGAAGTAGTTTTCCTACATTAAGTCGGCTTTCTAACAATTATCAAGCTCTACGTAAGTTTGGAATCCTTCTTTCAGTAAGTTTGGAATCTTCCTTCCAGTAAGTTTAAATCAAGTTTGCTCCATTATGCATCTTTGTAACTCATCGAAATAAACACGTTCAGCCGCAACCGTTTATACGTTCTTCTTCAACTTGTTACCGCTGAAACTTTTCACTGGAAAGAAATCCTCATCTCTGTAGTATTTATTCTCCTACTTGAACTTGACAAACAACCTTTTACTACTGAGATTTCGCATTGTCGCACGTTGCCTTGACTTGGATAGAAAAATCCTTCCAGCAATTTTCTTTAGGGATCTTCAGAATAATCAGCACTTCTAACGTCCAACAAATTCCCCCTTTTTGAATGATGTCAAACTATTCGAGTCTTTGTAGCTACACTGTTTTGTATTTCATTACAGTGTATGACATTTCATTGAACGTACTAACATTATCATCAACAACCTTGCTTTCCTTGCTTCCCCGTTTCTTGGCAAATGACTTCTTACCAATTATCTTCTTAAACATAGATCACGTCTGCTAAACTTGTTCCATGATGCAATCTTTGTCACTCTTCAAAATGTACGTATGGCATAATACATAAATATGCCATTTAACTTGGTTTCAAATCACATTTTTGCCCTTCAACTTTGGATGTGCACAAATAGACACTTAAACTTATATAAAGTTGAACAAATAGACACATATGTCCTACATGTCATCCTACATGTCATTTTTTGTCCTACGTGGTGTCCTACGTGTATTGTGCCATGTAGGACTCATATGATTATTTATTTAAAAGTTAGATAGTCAAAGTTTTTGTTTGTGCATTATGAATGTTGGAGGTCAAGTTAAAATTTGAAACCAAGTTTAGGGTCCAATATATGTATTATGCCTATACATATTCATGTTTACCTATCATAGTTTATTAAGATAAAGAGTGATTGTTTCACTAAAGAAGTTTCTCATAAAAAAATTAAACTAGTTTTGTTATTTATTTATTTGTAGGGTCTATTTTATATGAAACAAAAAGAATTAATGATAAATTTTGTTTAGTGATTTAACTAACACAAATGTCTAAGTTGAGTGACTTTTTTTATACAAAACAAACTTCAATGACTTTGCTAGATCAATTCCTAAAGTTGAGTGAATTTTATTGATATAAAAATTTAAGTTGAGTTATTTTTTTGATACAAAACAAACTTTAATAACTTTGCTAGATTAATACCTAAAGTTGAGTGATCTTTTAAGATATTAACTCTTTCTTCTTGCTGTTACTTTTACTTGTATTTCTAATTCTTTTATCCTTATTACATGTGCATGTGATTAGTTTGAAAAATCAAATTTTGTAGATATTGAAGGCTGGTTGGATGGAAAAAGGAGAAAAATCATTGGTATGTCTATTGTCTACCAATACTGTAGTTTCAAGTGTTAAGAGCAAAATTTTCAACTGAATTTTGCTGATGAATATGTTCTTGATTTAGCAGCTACTATTTGAGGAACAAAAAACAAGAATCAGGAATCTTATTGATGATTTCTTGAATGGTTTGAAGCAAATAATGAACGAAGAAGAAGAATTCATTGCTTCAAAATTGGATGTGATTCAAAAGCTAAGAATGGATCTAAGATTACTTAGAACATTTGTCTTGTTTGGGAATTCGACGAATTTGGATGACTTTTATTACAGGATGTATATTCATATAAACAAATTCGATCTACTTACTGAGTTCCTTTTCTGTAAAGATGATTTAATCCTAGAGAAATACCACATGGAATGTCTTGCCCCTCTGCTGCTGAAAGAGATAAGAAATTATTTGAGTTTGAAGAATGAATATGTAGCCACGGCGATAGAGATGAAGAAGTTTGAATACCTCATCAGAAATCTCCATGATCTACCAAAGTATTGTTATGATTTGCTTCAACCCCTCATGAGTGAATACAACATTCTTCGGCAAGTATGCACACATCTCAGAGATTTCTATCAGTTGGAATGCAACAAAACAACAAAAACAGAATTTCTCTATACTCGGTATCAAGTGACAGTTGATAGAGTAACACAATTCTGTTTTGATCTTTGGACTGGAAAGTACAAAAACTATAGATATGAGTATGCCTTCTCTAAATGCTCTTCCAAGATCACTTCTCTACTCATCGACATAATCCCTCTTGAGCTGGAGGTTCTACACATTTCTACTTCTAAACTCATCAAAGAATCAAAGTCAAAAGAACTAGAAGGATTTGTTAAGCAAATCCTAAAAGCATCTCCAAGGATTCTTCAAAAGCATCTCATTCATCTCCAAGGACGCATGGTAGCCGACAGTTACTCTGCAACTCAAAGCATTAATGTCATGATGGAGTTCCTATTGATCTTTCTCACTGATATACCAAAGCGCTTTATCCATCGTGGCAAATTGAACGATATGTTGGCACATGTCGGACTACTTACAAGGAAGATATCTATTCTCATGGAGGAGAGCTCTAATATGAATGAAGCAGACTTTTCAGCTCCATACTTTTTGCAAGAAATCGAACGAATGAAGGGAGATATCAAACAGATTATTTTGAAAGCGCCAGAGTCATCCCAACTTCGCTTTCCTATGGATGATGGTTTCCTCTTCATGAATCTTCTACTCCGACATTTAAATGATTTACTCACTTCCAATTCTTATTCAGTTTCTCTGATAAAAAAAGAAATTGAGATGGTGAAACAAAGCCTTGAATTCCTAACAGCATCTTTCAGGCAAACATTGGATGAGAGCACTAGTGGAGTTGTTAAAGATTGTTGGATGCGTGCTTTGAATGTGGCGTATGAGGCAGAACATGTCATTAATTCCATTCTTGTCAGAGATAAACCTCTCTCGCATCTCCTCTTCTCACTTCCGGATGTCATTGATAAGATCAAGTTCATCGTGGCACAAGTCACCGGCTTACAGCTAGAGGCTAAGAATGGCGATGATCCCCTTGACGCAAAGTCTTCCAACGAGCCAATTGAGTTAACCTCATCATCATTTGTTGAGGTAACAGTAGGTCATGAGGAAGATGAAGCCTGGATCATTGGCCAGCTCCTTGATGAACATGAATCCAAGCTTGATGTCATTTCCATTGTCGGAATGCCAGGAGTCGGTAAAACTACTCTTGCCAATAAAGTGTATAACAATACATTAGTTGCTAGTCATTTCAAGATTCGTGCTAAGTGCACTGTTTCCCAAAACTTTAACAAGTCAAAGGTGTTGCGGGAGATTCTTCAGCAAGTTACTGCCTCGGAGACAAACGGAAGTGAGGATGACCTTGCTGAAAAGCTACGAGTAGCACTACTCGATAAAAGGTACCTCATCGTCTTGGATGATGTGTGGGATATTGCAACAGGGGAGATGTTAATAGCATGTTTTCCAAAGGTTGAGAGAGGAAATAGAGTTATCTTAACTAGCCGAAGTGGTGAGGTAGGTTTGAAAGTTAAATGCCGTAGTGATCCTGTGGAACTCCGGGTTTTAACAGATGAAAAAAGTTGGGAGTTATTCGAAAAAAGGGTATTTGGAGATGAAGGAAGCTGCCCTGCTGAACTGTTGGATATTGGACACCAAATAGTTGAGAAATGTAAAGGGCTTCCTTTGGCTCTTGTTTTGATTGCTGGAGTGATTGTTAGAGGAAGGGAAGGAAAGGAAAAGGAAAAGGAAAAAGATTTGTGGGTTAAGATTCAAAATAATTTGGATTCCTTTACTTCTTCCAACATCAATTCGCAGATTATGAATGTTATGCAATCAAGTTATGACCATTTACCATACCAGCTGAAGCCGTTGTTGCTTTACTTTGCAAGATCGCAAAAGAGCAAACGAACTCCAGTCTCTACGTTGATGCAGTTGTGGATGGCTGAAGGATTGGTGGATCATGATATCGGTTTGAAGAGTAGTTTAGAGGAAGTAACTCATAGTTACTTGGATGCTTTAATTTCCAGTAGCCTGATAATGGTGGATCATATCCCCTCTGGGAGTATTTGGACGTCTGTAATGATCAGAGCTTGCTATGTGCATGATGTTGTGCATGATTTTTGTTCAGTAAAAGCGGGAAAGGAAAAGTTTTTCAAGTTAATCAATTCAGGTGATCCATTTCATGCTTCTGATTTCTTGCACCGTCGACTAACCATTCATACTGACGACAAAAAATGTGTCTTGTTTAATTCTAATAAGTGTTCTGCTGGTAGTAAGCATCTCATATCTTTGAAAGTGAGCAGTTCGCTGGATAACTCCAGGTATATGTTTCACACAAGACACATGAGACTTGTTAGAGTATTGCAACTGGATGACATTGTTCTGCAACATCATTTAGTGGAAGAAATAGGGTCCCTATTTCATTTGAGGTTCTTAAAGATTTGGACTTGTGATGTAAAAGCCATCCCATTGTCGTGGTTGAACCTCCAGAATCTGGAAACTCTGTTGATCAATACAGAAGATACCATTGTTTTACTGCCAAGATTATTCAAACTGTCAAAGCTGAAACATGTGAGCATTGACAAGAGTTCTTTCTTTGATAAAGAGGAAGTGGAAGTGGAAGTGGAAGAGGAAGACGAAGAGGAAGAGGAAGACGAAGACGAAGAGGAAGAGGAAGAGGAAGACGAAGAGGAAGAGGACAATATCCAAAGCAGAATATTGGAAGGTGAGAATTCAAAGCTGACAACTTTATCCAAAGTTGATATCGCATATTCCCAAGGCACGAATGATGCTCTAGAGAAGTTCCCAAATCTTGAGCACCTTGATTGCAGCATCATGGTACCCAAGTGTCCTCCTACACACGGCAATTGGTTTCCCAGGTTTGATGTCCTTAATAAACTTCAATCGCTCACTGCAGTATACAAATGGAATTATTATGGTTATCCCATTATTGAATATCACTTCCCTACCAGCTTGAAAGAGTTGCGGTTGCATTCTTTTACCATCACACCTGCTTTGTTATCAGCAATCGCGGCATTGCCTCAGCTTGAAATTCTGGCGATTATCCAGTCTTATTTCATGGAGGATAAGTGGGATGCAAGTAAGGACATCTATCAAAGTCTTAAAACTTTGAGTTTGTCATTTATCAAATTATCAGAATGGGAAGTTGATAGGAGCGAAACTTTTCCCGAGCTTGAGGAATTAATACTAGAGAAATGTTTCATGCTTAAGGAGATCCCTTCTGCATTCGGGGAAATAGAAACTTTAAAGTCCATTCGGTTGGTTCAATGTGAGCTTGAGCTTGCAGATTCAGCCATGAAGATAAAGAAAGATGTAATGGATTTCGCAGGAGAGGACAGACTTCATGTCCATATATCATCTATGTATCTTCCCTGAGCTGATGAAGAAGAGGTAATCAATTTCTACTAATTAGTTAGTATAAGCACTTTCTGTTGGATAGCAATAAAAGGCTGAAATACTGAAATAGAAAAATGTTACAAGAAAGGCACAAGTATTTATACCTGGCATCATTTGTGGAATTTTGCATCCTAAATGTGTGTGTATTTGTTCAATTTTATATGCAAGTTTAAGTGTCTACAGGACATAGATGCGACTTATAGTCAAGTTTTATGCCTTAAGAAGAAATAAGTTTCTGAGAGTATCAATGCATTTGTAGTCTCAGTTCATCTGATTACTAGTTTTTTTTCACGGAGATGTTTTAAATTAATGTTTTGAGTGTTTTCTTTCGTGTTAACTGTGTATTGCTTCGCCTCATTAGTAATTGTTTTATTTGCAGTGAAGCCTTGAAAATTTGGGCATGGTTTGTAGGACAGGGAGACAGTACACAAGGCGAGGTGATTTGAACTTGGTTTTCAGATCGAAGGAGATTGTTGGATAATGTCACAATCCTGTTTATGTAAATGCCACGAGAGTGTGGAGTGGTCCTTGCTTGATGGAGTTAATTAAGAAATAAAGTTACGTTTTTGCTATCAGCTATATCCTTTGGCATGATAGAACACTCTTCTTTCTCATTTGCTTGTTTATTTTGTCTACAATGTTAAAGTTGATGTGGGGATACTATTCATTAACTCTTTGGTTTTTCATTGTTAAAATAGTTTTATGGTCCTTTCAAAGATCATTAGCAGTTCACTAGATGATACTTTTGTCCACCTTACTTGACTTGCCAATGTTTTTTTTAAGCAAAACCCATTATAACCATTTAATAAATCCATCCTACTACAACAAAATTTATACCATGTAACTTAAATTAGTATGCAATATCATACAAAATTATAGTACTATACATAATGTGTCAATCTCGTATAATACTAGTATATAAAAGGTGCATGCTTATACACAAATATAGGCTAAACCTGGTATAATGTCATAGACCCTTGGTCTTAATCAATTTGTTTGTGTGATTATGACTTGACAAAGAATTTAAGAAAGTAAAAAAAGATTTTAGAATTTTGTAGTATTAAATTAAAAATATGTAGTTTAAAACCAAACCAATCTTTTGAGAAGTATTCCATCGGTTTTAATGGTGATGTTTGACCATTATAAGAAGAAAAAAAATCAAACACAAAAAGAATTGTTGCCAAGAAGAAGAAGTTTTCAATTAGAGATTTATTGTGGTTTTAGGATTTCGTTATTTTAGAAAGATTTGTTAATGAATCTGCAAATCAATTAGAGTTGTTAATTAAGCCTAAATTACTCCTGTATTTAAGAAAATCAGCTGCACCCATTTAATTCAAAAAATTAAATATGTATCCATATAGAATATAATTATCGAAACTATCTTAAATCCTTGCAATTAGGTCCTAAACTATTATTATTATTATTATTATTATTATTATTATATAAAGTAACATCAAACTTGCCATTTTTTTTATTCTCGTCACCTAATTACTTGATTAGGACTAATTGAATAATGTTTTTCTGACATATTTTTATGCACATATACAGAAGGACTTTGCTTTAATAATTCAAAATAATAGTAAACTTTGCTTAAACTAATCTATTTCACATCTAGTCTTTAATTGCTTCTTGCTTATGCTCACTCAATTTTGTCAATGAAAGTTTTGTAAATCTGCAACAAGGCAAACTACCATTTAAAATGAAGTAAAGGAAAAGGTAAAATATGTTTCTACTTTTCTCTTTCTATTTTATTTTACATGTGTTTTTCTGATTTGAAAGAAATACTATCCCCTTTTTGTTTTTATTTTGATTATTTGTGGATTATCTATACATAATGAAAACTAGAAAATGGTTTATATATATAGAGAGAAGAGAACCATTTGATAATTAAGCTCTTTTTGTTTATCCATCTATAGAAGCTTTCACTAATTATTCTCATAACTTGAGGATTGAAGGTGAGAATGTATACAATATGAGGAACTAATACATAATAGTTGAAAGGATTTATTTCATGGCACTAAAATTGGCCTCAGACCCTCTTCTCTTCATACTATGAACTATTTTTCAAGTTTTTCGTATTTGGTTGGTCAAAAGTATTAGAGAATATTATCTAAAATTTCCTAAAATTAAGTGTAATGATTTGGTTGGTCATTTTTTATCTTTCCATAGAATTTAACATTTTTCCCTCCCGTGATTACCCGGTGTCTTCAATGTTTGAGTTTTGAAAAGTTGGTTTTGAACTTTGAGTTAAAAGTTGAGAATTTCGTAAGTTTGAGTATCTTAAGGGGTAATTTGTTAAGAAAGTGGCTTTTGGGGTCTTTTGGATTTTCGAGTGTCGGAATGAAATTTGTCGACTCCATCAGTCCCGAAATGTGAAATCTGATCTGTGAGGGTTGTCGGTTTCAAATTTTGAGTTTTTTTAGGACTTGAGGTCCTAAGTTGTGAAATTGTGAAAATTTAGCCTTTGGATTGATTTTGATCAATATTCAGGGTTTGGATACTCGGATCGGGATTTCGAGAGTTCCGTTATATCGGGAGAAGATTTTTGGCCTAGGTGAGGTCTTGATTGATTTTTGAGAGATCCCGAGCTTAATTTAGCCTTTTTTGGTGTGAGTTAGTTTTTTGTGGTTTTTGGCCTAGGAGACCTTAGATTTGTGTTTTGACAGTTTCATCGAGTCTAAAGCATCGAGTATATTGATTTGCTTATGCGGTTTGTGTGTACCGGATTCCGAACGAATCCTGAGGGTCCTTTGATGTTTTGGAAGTTGGCTGATTTTTCTGGTGCCTGAATCTAGTGTCTCACGATCTCGAGGCTCATTGTTGCGAGGTAATGTTCGCTTCGCGAAGGGGTCAAGTTCCCTTGATCTTCACGATCACGAAGGACCTGTTAGCGGGGCTCGCTTAAGCGATTCCCTAGTCGCTTGTGCAACATCAAAGAGGGTTTTTGCTGTAAGTTTTGGGGTTTAAGTCCCATTTAACCATTTTTAAACTTGGGGAACCTTTGGTGGCAAAGGTTTTTCCTTGGTAAATCATTTGGGTAAGTTTTCTTGATCCTAAACCTTCATTTTGAGTTAATATCTCAAAGGTTACTCAACTTTCACAATTTATTTGACAAAGTCAATGAACTTTATTTTGTATTAATAAATCACTCCCTTTATATCAATAAAATCATCCTATTAAATTTATCAATAAAAAATTATTATGACAAAATAATAATTATTTTTTTATGCCATGTAATATGAAACCGATTGGAAATGGTTCCGGCTAGTGATTTGATATAAAGCCGATGGGACCGATGGGAAATGGTTTCGGTGTGAAATTGACTTTGTGACTTGATGACTTTTTTGCTTATGCGCGACTTACTTGATACTTGAGCTTGATATGATTGTTGTGTGTGAATGAACTTATTGACTTTGGGATTGACTTTTGTGATTTGTTGACTGTTGGATTGTGAATATTGGGCTTTGCGAGCCATATATTGTAGAATTACTAGGTTGGACTGATTTCTGCGCAGGTTGTCGTTTGAGGAGGTTGTTGGGGGTGTTTGTTTTCTAGCTAGTTGCTTTGTTTAGTATGTTGTTTGTTGGGTACGATATTGTTGATACTCACCTCTTGCTTCTACACGTGTGTAGGTTTCGAGCCCCGGTCCGTGTGATCTCTTTCTCCTTCTTTGATCTCGAGGCTTGTCAAGGACCGGAAGAGGTAGTTGCTTGTCAATGGGTTTCTTACACTTTTGTGCTATTTGAGAAACAAAGATTGTATTTATTTCTAATTTTTGTTCTCATTTAATGTGCATGTGATTAGTTGAAACATCAATCCTGTTCTGGCATAAATGGAAAAAGGAAAGGTATGTCTACCATTAGAGGAAGAAAGAAGAAGAATTAGTGATCTAATTGATGATTTCTTGAATGGTTTGAAGAAAATACAGAATGAAGAAGAAAAATTCATTGCTTCAAAATTGGATTTGATTGAAAAGCTAAGAATGGAACTGAGATTCCTAAGAACATTTATCCTGTTTGGGAATTCGACGAATTTGGGTGACTTTTATGAGAGGATGTTAATAAATATAAGCAAATTGGAAGAACTTATTTGGTCACTTTTCTATGAAGAAGAAAATAAATTAATCCTAGCGAAATACAACATGGATAGACTTGCGCCTTACCTAATCAAAGAAATAGCAAGTATTGTTTTGAGATTGAAGAATGTAGCCATCATCATGACTGAGGAGAATATTTTTGAATATAGTAAGAGCATCCTCAAGCACCTTCACGATCTACCAAAGTATTGTTATGATTTGCTTCAACCCCTCATGAGTGAATACAACATTCTTCGGCAAGTATGCACACATCTCAGAGATTTCTATCAGTTGGAATGCAACAAAACAACAAAAACAGAATTTCTCTATACTCGGTATCAAGTGACAGTTGATAGAGTAACACAATTCTGTTTTGATCTTTGGACTGGAAAGTACAAAAACTATAGATATGAGTATGCCTTCTCTAAATGCTCTTCCAAGATCACTTCTCTACTCATCGACATAATCCCTCTTGAGCTGGAGGTTCTACACATTTCTACTTCTAAACTCATCAAAGAATCAAAGTCAAAAGAACTAGAAGGATTTGTTAAGCAAATCCTAAAAGCATCTCCAAGGATTCTTCAAAAGCATCTCATTCATCTCCAAGGACGCATGGTAGCCGACAGTTACTCTGCAACTCAAAGCATTAATGTCATGATGGAGTTCCTATTGATCTTTCTCACTGATATACCAAAGCGCTTTATCCATCGTGGCAAATTGAACGATATGTTGGCACATGTCGGACTACTTACAAGGAAGATATCTATTCTCATGGAGGAGAGCTCTAATATGAATGAAGCAGACTTTTCAGCTCCATACTTTTTGCAAGAAATCGAACGAATGAAGGGAGATATCAAACAGATTATTTTGAAAGCGCCAGAGTCATCCCAACTTCGCTTTCCTATGGATGATGGTTTCCTCTTCATGAATCTTCTACTCCGACATTTAAATGATTTACTCACTTCCAATTCTTATTCAGTTTCTCTGATAAAAAAAGAAATTGAGATGGTGAAACAAAGCCTTGAATTCCTAACAGCATCTTTCAGGCAAACATTGGATGAGAGCACTAGTGGAGTTGTTAAAGATTGTTGGATGCGTGCTTTGAATGTGGCGTATGAGGCAGAACATGTCATTAATTCCATTCTTGTCAGAGATAAACCTCTCTCGCATCTCCTCTTCTCACTTCCGGATGTCATTGATAAGATCAAGTTCATCGTGGCACAAGTCACCGGCTTACAGCTAGAGGCTAAGAATGGCGATGATCCCCTTGACGCAAAGTCTTCCAACGAGCCAATTGAGTTAACCTCATCATCATTTGTTGAGGTAACAGTAGGTCATGAGGAAGATGAAGCCTGGATCATTGGCCAGCTCCTTGATGAACATGAATCCAAGCTTGATGTCATTTCCATTGTCGGAATGCCAGGAGTCGGTAAAACTACTCTTGCCAATAAAGTGTATAACAATACATTAGTTGCTAGTCATTTCAAGATTCGTGCTAAGTGCACTGTTTCCCAAAACTTTAACAAGTCAAAGGTGTTGCGGGAGATTCTTCAGCAAGTTACTGCCTCGGAGACAAACGGAAGTGAGGATGACCTTGCTGAAAAGCTACGAGTAGCACTACTCGATAAAAGGTACCTCATCGTCTTGGATGATGTGTGGGATATTGCAACAGGGGAGATGTTAATAGCATGTTTTCCAAAGGTTGAGAGAGGAAATAGAGTTATCTTAACTAGCCGAAGTGGTGAGGTAGGTTTGAAAGTTAAATGCCGTAGTGATCCTGTGGAACTCCGGGTTTTAACAGATGAAAAAAGTTGGGAGTTATTCGAAAAAAGGGTATTTGGAGATGAAGGAAGCTGCCCTGCTGAACTGTTGGATATTGGACACCAAATAGTTGAGAAATGTAAAGGGCTTCCTTTGGCTCTTGTTTTGATTGCTGGAGTGATTGTTAGAGGAAGGGAAGGAAAGGAAAAGGAAAAGGAAAAAGATTTGTGGGTTAAGATTCAAAATAATTTGGATTCCTTTACTTCTTCCAACATCAATTCGCAGATTATGAATGTTATGCAATCAAGTTATGACCATTTACCATACCAGCTGAAGCCGTTGTTGCTTTACTTTGCAAGATCGCAAAAGAGCAAACGAACTCCAGTCTCTACGTTGATGCAGTTGTGGATGGCTGAAGGATTGGTGGATCATGATATCGGTTTGAAGAGTAGTTTAGAGGAAGTAACTCATAGTTACTTGGATGCTTTAATTTCTAGTAGCCTGATAATGGTGGATCATATCCCCTCCAAGAGTGTTTGGACGTCTGTAATGATCAGAGCTTGCTATGTGCATGATGTTGTGCACGATTTTTGTACAGTAAAAGCGGGAAAGGAAAAGTTTTTCAAGTTAATCAAGTCAGGTGATCCATTTCATGCTTCTGATTTCTTACACCGTCGACTAACCATTCATACTGACGACAAAAAATGTGTTCTGCTCAATTCTGATAAATCTTCAGCTGGCAGTAAGCATCTCATATCTTTGAAAGTGAGTGGTTATGTTGATGACTCCAGGTATATCTGTCACACAAGACACATGAGACTTATTAGAGTGTTGCAACTGGATGACATTCTTCTGCAACATCATTTAGTGGAAGAAATAGGATCCCTATTTCATTTGAGGTTCTTAAAAATTTGGACTCGTGGTGTAAAAGCTATCCCATTGTCGTGGTTGAACCTCCAGAATCTGGAAACTTTGCTGATCAGTGAGGAATTTTCCACCATTGTTTTACTGCCAAGATTATTCAAACTGTCAAAGCTGAAACATGTGAGCATTGACGAGAGTTCTTTCTTTGATGAAGAGGAAGAGGAAGAGGACACGGACAATATCCAAAGCAGAATATTGGAAGGTGAGAATTCAAAGCTGAAAACTTTATCCGATGTTTATATCTCATATACCCAAGGCACGAATGATGCTCTAGAGAAGTTCCCAAATCTTGAGCACCTTGATTGCACCATCATGGTACCCGAGTGTCCTCCTACACGCGGCGATTGGTTTCCCAAGTTAGATGTCCTTAATAAACTTCAATCGCTCATTGCAGTATACAACAACGAATGGGATCATTATGGTAATCCCATTATTGAATATCACTTCCCTACCAGCTTGAAAGAGTTGCGGTTGCATTCTTTTCCCATCACACCTGCTTTGTTGTCAGCAATCGCGGCATTGCCTAAGCTTGAAATTCTGGCGATTATTTACTCTGGTTTCATGGAGAATAAGTGGGATGCAAGTGAGGACATGTATCAAAGTCTCAAGACTTTGAGTTTGTCATTTACCAACTTATCAGAATGGGAAGTTGATAGGGAAACTTTTCCCAAGCTTGAGGAATTAAGACTAGGACATTGTGAGGAGCTTACGGAGATCCCTTGTGCATTTGGGGATATAGACACTTTAAAGTCCATTCATTTAACTTATATTAACCGTCAGCTTGCAGATTCAGCCGATGAGATTAAGAAACAGATAGTAGATTTTGCAGGAGAGGACAGACTTCATGTCCATATATCATCTATGTATCTTGCCTGAGCTGATGAAGAAGCGGTAATCAATTTCTACTAATTAGTTAGTATAAGCACTTTCTGTTGGATAGCAATAAAAGGCTGAAATACTGAAATAGAAAAACGTTACAAGAAAGGCCTCAGTTGAACACGCTTTATACCTGGCATCATTTGTGGAATTTTGCATCCTACACTAACTAGTTTTTTTCTCTCTGTAGTTCTGGAGATGCTTCAAATTAATGTTTTGAGTGTTTTCTTTCATATTAACTGTGTATTGCTTCGCCTCATTAGTAATTGTTTTATTTGCAGTGAAGCATGGCTTGTAGGACAGGGAGACAGTACACAAGGTGAGGTGATTTGAACTTGGTTTAGAGATTGTCGGGAAATGTCAACATCCTGCTTATGGAAAGGCCACGAGTGTCTGGAGTGGCCCTTGCTTGGTGGAATTAATTAAGAAATAAAGTTACGTTTTTACTATCAGCTATATCTTTTGGCATGATAGACCAAACTCTTGTTTCTCATTTGCTTTTTTATTTTGTCTACAATGTTATAGTTTAATTACAGGATGTCCCTGAATATAAAAAAGTCACTTTTATTACCATATTAATCTGTTTTTTGATTTAGAGTAGCAGTGAACTATATTTGCTAAAATAATATAAAATTTTCATTTATAAAAGTAAATAATGAAATTGAATCTGTGTTAGCAAATTAAATTAATAAAATGAAGGAAAAACTTAAACGAGGTGGGCTGAAATTTTGCGAGTTAAAGCTCATCCCTAATAAAAAATGTTAACAGAGATAAAAAAAATAAAAATTGAAAGAGTCGTACATGATCATGTGAACATTCAATTAGTCTAATCAAAGTCTAGATCTTAAATTGATTAGTTTAAGATTATAAATATTTTCAATTATTAAAACTATAGTCTTTGTACTCGAAATGATAGCTGACGGTCCATAAATATATTTGCAAGTGTTAATTAGGTGGCACATTTACATTAACATTCAAATAAACAAAAATTAAAAAAATAATTTCAAAATAAATAAATAATTTTTTATTACCAAATGAATGATCCTTTATTTTATTGGCAGATCCATAGTTGACTAATGGATAATTCATTCATTACATAAGGCAGCAACGATTAAACTTCATTCAGTTGTTAATAATATGTATGTTTCTAATATCTTTGAGTGAAACAGAGATTAGCTTGGAAGTAAAGAAAAAAGGTAAACTATTTTTCTACTTTTCTCTTTAGATTTCATTTTACATGTATCTTTTTTATTTGAATGAAATATTTGAACTAAAAAGGCAGATAAATTCATATCTCCTTTTTGTTTTTATTTTGATTATTTGTGGATTATCTATACATAATGATAACTAGAAAATGGTTTATATAGAGAGAGAGAAGAGAATCATTTGATAATTAAGCTCTTTTTGTTTATCCATCTCTAGAAGCTTTCACTAATTTTGCTCATAACTTAAAAGGATTGAAGGTGAGGATGCTTATCATATGAGTAACTTTCTCTTATCGATAATTAAGCATTAATACATAATAGTTGTAAGAATTTGTTTTATGGTATCAAAGTCGGCCTCAGACTATCTTCTTATCCCACTATGAATTATATTTTAAACTTTTTCGTATTTGGTTGGTCAAAAGTATTAGAGAATATTTTCCAAAATTAAGTGTGTTGACTGGGTTGGTCATTCTTTTTTTCCGTGGAAACTATCATTTTGCCCTTCCGTGATTGACCCCGTGTCTCCTATGTTTGAGTTTTGAAAAGTTGATTTTGAAATTTGAGTTAAAAGTCGAGAATTTGGTAAGTTTGAGAATTTTAAAAGGAAAATGCACAAGTATTCCCAACCTATGCCCGAAATCTTAGAGACACACTAATATTATATTAAGGTCCTATTACCCCTGAACTTATTCTATAAATAATTTTCTAACCCTTTTCGGCCTACGTGGCACTATTGTGTGGGCGCAGCACGTGTTGATATTTCTATGAATAAGTTTTTCCTCTTTATCTTGTTCTTGTTTTTTTTTGTAATTCCACATTTCTTTCATTTTCGTTGAGTTGAAACTGACTTGTCTTGGTGGGAATAGACAAGTATCGTCATGTCACTTTTTTGATCATGACATTGAGTATGGTCATTGTAAGATATTTCGATATAATATGATAACTTTTATTAGAATCTTGTATTTATCTAGAATCAAATAAATTACCAGAATTCAAAACTCATAAATTCAATCGGTTAACATTCTTTACTCTTGCTCCTTGTAGTTCCTTTTGTTAAAGAATGACAAAAAGTCGCACATTGGCGATTAATGAGATGGGTGGACTCTTTGTAAGGCTTGGGTAATCCTCCTTTCTTTGAGCTAACTTTTGAGGTGTGAGTTAGACCTAAGAACTAATTTCAATTGAATCTGGCATAAATGGGAAAAGAAATGGTATGCCTAACATTAGAGGAAGAAAGAAGAAGAATAAGTGATCTTATTGATGATTTCTTGAATGGTTTGAAGAAAATAAAGAATGAATTCATTGCTTCAAAATGGGATGACATTGAAATGCTAAGAATGGAATTGAGATTCCTAAGAACATTTGTCCTGTTTGGGAATTGGAATTTGGATGACTTTTACTAGAGGATGTTACTGAATATACGTAAGTTCGATGATCTAACAGATACAATTTTCAATGAAGATGAATTTATCGTAGCCAAATACAACATGGACAGTCTTCCGTCTTACCTGCGGAAAGAAATCAACAGTTATTTGAGATTGAAGAATGTAAACATCATAACTGAGGAGAATATGTTTGAATATACGGACAGCCTCATCAAGAACCTTCATGATCTACCAAAGTATTGTTCTTATTTGCTTCTACCCCTCATGAGTTAATACAAGATTCTTCGGCAAGTATGCACACATCTCAGAGATTTCTATGAATTGGAATGCATAGCTGCCAACAGAACAACAACAGAATTTCTCTATGCTTGGTACCGAATGACAGTTGATAGAGTAACACAATTCTGTTTTGATCTTTGGACCGGAAAGTACAAAAACTATGGATATGAGTATGCCGTCTCTGAATGCTCTTCCAAGATCACTTCTCTACTCATCGACATAATCCCTCTTGAGTTGGAGGTTCTATACATTTCTACTTCTAAGCTCATCAAAGAATCAACGTCAAAAGAACTAGAAGGATTGGTTAAGCAAATCCTAAAAGCATCTCCAAGGATTCTTCAAAATTATCTCATTCATCTCCAACGGCGCATGGAAGTTGCAGTAGATGTAAATTACGCTCCAACTCAAAGCATTAATGTCATGATGGAGTTCCTATTGATCTTTCTCACTGATATGCCAAAGCGGTTTATCCATCGTGAAAAATTGAACGATATGTTGGCACATGCTGGAATGCTTACCAGAAAAATATCTTTTCTGGTGAGTAAGCTGTTGGAGGAGATCTCTGAGGATAATATCAATGAAGCGGACTTTTCAGCTCCAGACTTTTTGCAAGAAATTGAACAAATGAAGGGAGATATCAGACAGATTTTTTTAAAAGCTCCCGAGTCATCTCAACTTCGTTTTCCTATGGATGATGGTTTCCTCTTCATGAATCTTCTGCTCAGACATTTAAATGATTTGCTCATTGCCAATGTCTCTTCAGTTACTCTGATAAAGAAAGAAATTGGGATGGTGAAAGAAATCCTTGAATTCCTAACATCATCTTTCGGGAAAGTCAGGAAAACGTTGGATGGCACTAGTGGAGTAGTTAAAGATTGTTGGTTACATGCTTTGGATGTGGCATATGAGGCAGAGCATGTCATTAATTCCATTCTTGTCAGAGATAAAACTCTCTTGCATTTAATCTTCTCACTTCCGAATGTCACTGATAAGATCATGCTTATCGTGGCAGAAGTCACCAGTTTAGGGCTGGAGGATAAGAATGGGGATGAACCCCTTGATGCAAAGTCTTCCCATGAGTCAATTGTGTTAACCTCATCATCTTTTGTTGAGGTAACAGTAGGTCATGAGGAAGAAGAAGCCTGGATCATTGGCCAGCTCCTTGATGAACATGAATCCGAACTTGATGTCATTTCCATTGTTGGAATGCCAGGAGTCGGTAAAACTACTCTTGCCAATAAAGTGTATAACAATACATTAGTTGCTAGTCATTTCAATGTTCGTGCTAAGTGCACTGTTTCCCAAAAGTATAACAAGTCAAAGGTGTTGCAGGAGATTCTTCAGCAAGTTACTGGCTCGAGAGGAAAAGAAAGTGAAGATGACCTTGCTGAAATGCTACGAGTAGCACTGTACGATAAAAGGTACCTCATCGTTTTGGATGATATGTGGGATATTGCAACAGGGGAGATGTTAATGGCATGTTTTCCAAAGGTTAAGAGAGGAAATAGAATCATCTTAACCAGCCGAAGTAGTAAGGTAGGTTTGCAAGTCAAATGTCATAGTGATCCTCTCCGCCTTCAACTTTTAACACCTGAAAAAAGTTGGGATTTATTCGTAAAAAAGGTATTTGGAGATGAAGGAAGCTGCCCTGCTGAACTGTCAAAAGTTGGTTACCAAATAGTTGAGAAATGTAAGGGTCTTCCCTTGGCTATTGTTTTAATTGCTGGAGTAATTGTTAGAAGGAAGAAAAAGGAAAAGGATTTTTGGCTTAAGATACTGCATAATCTGGATTCCTTTATTTCTACCAACATCAATTTGGTTATGCAATTAAGTTATGACCATTTACCATGCCACCTGAAGCCGCTGCTGCTTTACTTTGCAACAACTCAAAAGAGCCAACGAACTCCAGTCTCTACATTGATGCAGTTGTGGATGGCCGAAGGGTTTGTGGATCATGATAGTTTAGAGGAAGTAACTCAAAGTTACTTGGATGCTTTAATTTCCAGTAACCTGATAATGGTGGATCATATCCCCTCCGAGAGTATTTGGTGGACGTCTACAATGATCAAGGTTTGCTATATGCATGATGTTGTGCATGATTTTTGCTCAGTAAAAGCGGAAAAGGAAAAGTTTTTCAAGTTAATCAATTCAGGTGATCCATTTCATGCTTCGGATTTGCTACAACATCGTCTAACCATTTATGCTGATTATGAGGGCGAGCTCTGCAATAAATGTGTTTTGTGCAAGTTTATTAAGTGTTCAGCTGCTAGTAAGTATCTCTTATCTTTGAGCGTGAGGAGTTCTCTCTATGAATACAGGTATATCCATCACACTAGACAGTTGAGACTTCTTAGAGTGTTACAACTGGATGACTTTATTTTCTTTGAAGATTCTTTAATGAAAGAAATAGGGTCCCTATTTCATTTGAGGTTCTTGAGCATTAAGACTGATATGAAAGCCATCCCAGAGTCGTGGGTGAACCTCCAGAATCTGGAAACTCTGTTGATCAATACACATTATTCCACCATGGTATTACTGCCTAGAATATTGCAACTGTCAAAGCTGAAATATGCAAGCGTTGGCCTGAGTTCTTTCTTTGATGAAGAGGACAATATCCAAAGCAGAATATTGGAAGGTGAGAATTCAAAGCTGAAAACTTTATCCAATGTTTATATCTCATATTCCCAAGGCACGAATGATGCTTTAGAGAAGTTCCCAAATCTTGAGCACCTTGATTGCACCATCATGGTACCCGAGTGTCCTCCAACACACGGCGATTGGTTTCCCAGGTTTGATGTCCTTAATAAACTTCAATCGCTCTCTTTAAAATACCACAAACCACAGTATTATTTTTGTAATCCCATTGAATATCACTTCCCTACCGGCTTGAAAGAGTTGCGGTTGTTTGATATTCCCGTGAGACCTGTTTTATTGTCAGCAATTGTGGCATTGCCTCAACTTGAAATTCTGGAGATTAACTGCTGTGATTTCGTGGAGGATAAGTGGGATGCAAGTGAGGACATCTATCAAAGTCTTAAGACTTTGCGTTTGGCATGTCCCGAATTATCAGAATGGGAAGTTGATAGGGAAACTTTTCCCAAGCTTGAGGAATTAATACTAGCACATTGTGAGGACCTTACGGAGATCCCTTGTGCATTTGGGGATATAGACTCTTTAAAATCCATTCGGTTTGTTAAAAGTGAGCTTGAGCTTGGAGATTCAGCCATGAAGATAAAGAAAGATGTAATGGATTTCACAGGAGAGGACAGACTTCATGTCCATATATAATCTATGTATCTTCCCTGAGCTGACGAAGAAGAGGTAATCAATTTCTACTAATTAGTTAGTATAAGCACTTTCTGTTGGATAGCAATAAAAGGCTGAAATAGAAAAACATTACAAGAAAGGCCTCAGTTGAACAAGTAGACACACACGCTTTCTGTATGGCATCATTTGTGGAATTTTGCATCCTACATGTCTGTGTATTTGTTCAATTTTATGCAAGTTTAAGTGTCTACAGGACATAGATGCGACTTATAGTCAAGTTTTATGCCTTAGAAGAAATAAGTTTCTGAGAGTATCAATGCATTTGTAGTCTCAGTTCATCTGATTACTAGTTTTTTTCCCGGAGATGTTTTAAATTAATGTTTTGAGTGTTTTCTTTCGTGTTAATTAACTGTGTATTGCTTCTCCTTTGTTTTGTTTGCAGTTAAGCCTCGAAATTTAGGCATTGCAGATGGCTTGTAGGACAGGGAGACGGTACACAAGGCGAGGTGATTTGAACTTGGTTTAGAGATTGTTGGGTAATGTCAACATCATGCTAATGGAAAGGCCACGAGAGTCTGGAGTGGCCCTTGCTTGGTGGAGTTAGTTAAGAAATAAAGTTACGTATTTGCTATCTGCAGCTATAACTCTTCTTTCTCATTTGCTTTTTTATTTTGTCTACAATGTTATAGTAGATGTTGGGATAACTCTATGTTTTTTCATTGTTAAAACAGTTTTATGGTCCTTTTCAAAGATCATTACCAGTTTACTTAATATGCAATATCATACAAAATTATAGTGCTATACATAATGTGTCAATCTTGTAGAATACTAGTACATAAAAGGTGCATGATTTTATACAAAAATAGGCTAAACCTGGTATAATGTCATAGTCTCTCTATATGGTTTCAATTTATTATTATTACTAGTTTTCGAGCACGCGCTTTGCGCGTGTAACCTATGAGTGTATTATTTCTTAAAAGATAATATTACTAAATAATAAAATATGTTGCGCGTGTAACCTATGAGTGTATTATTTCTTAAAAGATAATATTACTAAATAATAAAATATGTCTAATTGAGATTTCTTACTTTGTTTTACTACTAATTGTGACACTCCAATTTTTTGACCTCCTAGTGAATGCATCGAAATAATAATATGAAAAATTAATAAAATAAACTTCGTTTATAATTCAAAAAATAAGTTTGTAAAGCAAAAAGGAAAAATAACAACTATCTAAATTAAGTTTCTCGATAGTTCCATTTTATTGGTAGAATAATGTTAGAAAAAATAGTGTAAGATTAACTTTGAGTGAAAGGAAAACAAAACCTTTCAACTTTTTTATTTTGCCTTTTGAATCTCCTGATAATTATAATGAATGTGTTTAAAGTATTGTATTAAATTTTAATCCACAAACACTTTAAACTAATTAGTTAACTATAAATATTTAAAACTATGATGTAAAAAGTCTTATTATTTATATTTTGAAAATCAGAATATTTATGAATAACTATTATTTTTATATAAAATTTAATTTTCTCTTCATACATAACTTATTCACCATTAATCTAAAATTATATGTTTCACCTTTTTTTTTCCATAAAAAGAAAAGAAAAGAGTAAACATCATGTTTTATCACATTCATTCTTAAAGATGAAAATTAATGTATATGTAAAATTATAAGTACGAAGCAAAAAAAAAAGTTACAGATGAGCAAGATAATTAGGCATTCCATTTTATTTTTGTCTCTATAGTGAAACTGAATATTTGAGCATACAAAATACAAATATAAACTTAGATCAACTTGCTAATAAAACAAGAATTCAACTATATGAAGAGAGACAAAAAAGTTTTATTATAATTCTTACTACAAATAAGTATAGAACTAACACATCAAGCTTCGATGCTTCAGTAATTGAATTCTTGTCTATTCTCGTGACTGCAGAAGGGAATCTCACAACTTTTACCTCAAATTGTGACATTATTTCACATGTTTAGAGTTCCTACACACAAGAATTGTAGGAGTGGTAAATAAAAGTTTTTCTTGAAAAAGTTAAATTTATAGAACAAAATTATGAAAACATGAGAAGTCACATGAATTATTGTTAAAATAAATATAAAAAAGATAGAGATGAAATTTAATTTTAAAGATACATGAATCTACTTTAATTTCTTGTCTATAAGGAATAATTACTCATTTTTATTTTTATTTACATTTGTGTTAGAAATTTGAAAGGTCGAGATTATGGAATGAGAATAAGAAGATTATATATATGAAAATTATAAAAGTTTTAATTTATTAAAGGGATAAAATGATAATTCAACTTTTAAGTTTTGAGCTTCCTGCTTATAATATATTATTATTATTATTATTATTATTATTATTATTATTATTATTATTATATTGATAAAAGAATATGAGGATATGAATGATGGTTATCACTTATCACCAACTTGATGAACCCATGAAAGATGAGGAAAACAAAATGCCTTAGCTGCCATCCATATTAAATGAAGTGATCATTTAATTTATTTCCTTTAACAATTATATTTCTCCTCAAAGTTTTAAATAAATATATTTGAAAATCTTATTACTATCTTGTGGAGATAATAGAGAGATTATATCGGAAAAGTCTTCGATTCAAATGCAGCAAATTTAAACATATAAACATCATGAACAAGAGCAACAGAATAGTGCGATAATCGCAACATTATCAACAAAATACATATACGATAATAGATAAAATCAAGAACTATGATAATATGACTAGTACTACGACAAACATCAATAAACCTAAACCTTTGAAGATTAAAACAACACCTCTAAACCTACTAACCTTCTCCTAATATGCAACTTTCACGCTCTTCTATAGTGTGTCATGTAATTTTCTATAGTGTGTCATGTAATTTATAAATTAAACATTAAATTGGTTTTCCAATTTGTGATACCAACTTTTTTGGAACTAGTCTCTTTGGATCTCCACTTCTTTGCAAGTAAGATAATTTGCTCTCCTCTTTTGTGTTGGTCAAATGTATGTAGTAGGAATTATGTCAAGATTAAACTAAAAAGAGAAAAAAAAAATTACAATCATTTAGCTATAGTTCACTAATATATAGTCCTTTTTATCCTTGGTCGTATAGCTTCAAATTACGTTATCAAAAATTTTAAATAATTCAGAATGACACAACGTAAAACTTGTATTTTTCAGTTTCTCTGTTATAATTTATATGACTCACTTATTTAAACTTAAAGAGAATGATGTGTTCTCGTTTATCCTTAATAAAATAATTTATAATCACAACAAACATTTATTATTTATTAAATCTCTTATTGTTATATTTGTATATAAATATATATTAACATTAATATAAGTTCACTATAGATCATGATCATGTTAATCCTAAAAATCACTAATTTATGTGGGCACCCCTCAAAATGTCAAATGTTACCAACTCAACACGTAAACTTTGATTTTTTTTATTTTTTTTTTTTTAGTTGGGTCCATCCCATGGAGTAAATGCTTCTTTGTTAAATTTTCATTATTATTTTTGAAGTAGACACTTAGGTATTGAAGTGTCACATTTCAAAAAAATCTCATTTCTTTTTGCTTATTTATGGAAGTTTCTTCTTATATATAAAAATCCAAATAAATACAACATGAAGTTAGCTGGCCCCCAACTGCACATGAAGAGATCTCAACATCTCTTAATTTTTCATTTTTCTCTTTTCGATTACTCATCTAATATTCGATATTCATATAAAGTATCGAAAATTCAGATATAATACACAACTTATTTAAAAAGGAAAGTGTCGATTAATCAGAATTGTGGTAAAAAAATAAATATTTTTTTATTTTTAACCAAATTTCTCATGTTCAAATAACGTTTTATCAATCTCATCTTCATGTAATGTAAATTTGAATTTAATCAGACTCTTAGTAAGACTCGAAATATGTGATAATTTCATTTTCATGAATTAATGACAAGTTGGCTTTTGGCAATTCAATATTTCTATTCTTATCCAAAAAAAATGTAACAATCAATGGTAAGTTGGCACTCGTGCAACTCTCTATCACTAGCTCTTTTTTTCGTTTCCTTTCATTTTTTGTTTTTTTGTTAAGAGACATTGACACTTTTAATATTTACTTCTTAAAATAGTATAATACTATTTTAATAGTGGAAATAATTTATTCTATTAAATTATTTCGAAACAAATTACTTAAATGTCTAAAGTGGACGTCAATATGGTGATTAGGTAATTGTTGCTATCACTTAAATTATATTTGATAATGTAATATATATATATATATATATATATATATATATATATATAT